>NC_143087.1:9912196-10215227 GCF_061535455.1 Colias philodice
GCAACATAAAATCGTACCTTGCGTGCCACCGAATGTGTAAGCAACATAAAATTGTACATTGCGTGCCGCGTAACGTGTAAGCAACATAAAATCGTACCTTGCAAGCCGCCGAACGTGTTAGCAACATAAAATCGTACATTGCGTGCCGCCGAACGTGTTAGCAACATAAAATCGTACCTTGCGTGCCGCCGAACGTGTTAGTGACATATCACACTAGCGGATTGCGAGCGGTTTCAAAGCGGAGCGGGTGCGCAACGAATACGTTGCGGTTGCGCAGCGAATTCGTTGCGGACGCGTGGCAGATGCGCAACGTTTACGTCGCAGTCATGTACACTCATTAACAAAATGGAATCCGTGCTGGTTGTTACTTATAACTTGTGATAGTATAATAATTATGAGATCATTAATTTTTACGAGTTTCATAACATGTTAATGTTTAGGGTATTGTTTTATCTATTAAATCTTGGTCGAAATGCAATCAGATAACTTAATTGCTCATTAAGAAAGTTCATTAGTGAAATAAATGTTAAAGCTCCTTAACTAAAACAGGGCTATCTTATTATTAGATAAATAGCAGTGAATAGAAAATTTTATCAAGCAACCAGCAACTCACTATCACTTTGCTCATAATTAGGTTCACAAAATCTCTTTATAACATACGTTGCTATGGGAGAGATTATACTGGTCAGTCGTTACATACTTTTGGAATGTATGGTACATTCTAAAAGTCCTAGTAATTCAATTTTATAGCACCTTTTTCTAACAACTCCAGTTGTTATTACATCTTTAGTTAACTGTTAAGTAAGTGCATTTCCACAGTACGGTTAAAAAATTGAGTGCTACAGAAACGATGGAAATATTGAATGGAAGTTAGGCAAGGCGGAAGGGCTGGCTTTTGTGCGAGAGTATACAAAATGACGCGTCCGCAACGAATTCGCTGCGCAACCGCGGCGTGTTCGTTGCGCGCCCGCAACGTATTCGTTGCGCACCCGCTCCGCTTTGAAACCGCTCGCAATCCGCTAGTGTGATATGTCACTTAGCAACATAAAATCGTACCTTGCGTGCCGCCAAACGTGTTAGCAACATAAAATCGTACCTTGCGTGCCGCGTAACGTGTTAGCAACATAAAATCGTACCTTGCGTGCCGCGTAACGTGTTAGCAACATAAAATCGTACCTTGCGTGCCGCCGAAGGTGTTAGCAACATAAAATCGTACCTTGTGTGCCGCCGAACGTGTTAGCAACATAAAATCGTACATTGCGTGTCGCGTAACGTGTTATTAACATAAAATCGTACCTTGCGTGCCGCCGAACGTGTAAGCAACATTAAATCGTACCTTGCGTGCCGCCGAACGTGTAAGCAACATAAAATCGTACCTTGCGTGCCGCGTAACGTGTTGGCAACATAAAATCGTACCTTGCGTGCCGCCGAATGTGTAAGCAACATAAAACCGTACATTGCGTGCCGCGTAACGTGTTAGCAACATAAAATCGTACCTTGCGTGCCGCCGAACGTGTTAGCAACATAAAATCGTGCATTGCGTGCCGCGTAACGTGTTAGCAACATAAAATCGTACCTTGCGTGCCGCCGAACGTGTTAACAACATAAAATCGTACCTTGCGTGCCGCCGAACGTGTTAGCAACATAAAATCGTACCTTGCGTGCCGCCAAACGTGTTAGCAGCATAAAACCGTACCTTGCGTGCCGCGTAACGTGTTAGCAACATAAAATCGTACCTTGCGTGCCGCCGAACGTGTTAGCAACATAAAATCGTACCTTGCGTGCCGCGTAACGTGTTAGCAACATAAAATCGTACCTTGCGTGCCGCCGAACGTGTAAGCAACATAAAATTGTACATTGCGTGCCGCGTAACGTGTTAGCAACATAAAATCGTACCTTGCGTGCCGTCGAACGTGTTAGCAACATAAAATCGTACATTGCGTGCCACGTAACGTGTTAGCAACATAAAATCGTACCTTGCGTGCCGCCGAACGTGTAAGCAACATAAAATCGGACATTGCGTGCCGCGTAACGTGTTAGCAACATAAAATCGTACCTTGCGTGCCGCCGAACGTGTTAGCAACATAAAATCGTACCTTGCGTGCCGCCGAACGTGTTAGCAACATAAAATCGTATCTTGCGTGCCGCCAAACGTGAAAGCAACATAAAATCGTACCTTGCGTGCCGCCGAACGTGTGACATAAAATCGTACCTTGCGTGCCGCGTAACTTGTAAGCAACAAAAATCGTACCTCGCGTGCCGCCGAACGTGTTAGCAATATAAAATCGTACCTTGCGTGCCGCCGAACGTGTTAACAACATAAAATCGTACCTTGCGTGCCGCCGAACGTGTTAGCAACATAAAATCGTACCTTGCGTGCCGCCGAATGTGTAAGCAACATAAAATCGTACATTGCGTGCCGCGTAACGTGTAAGCAACATAAAATCGTACCTTGCGTGCCGCGTAACGTGTTAGCAACAAAAATCGTACCTCGCGTGCCGCCGAACGTGTTAGCAATATAAAATCGTACCTTGCGTGCCGCCGAACGTGTTAGCAACATAAAATCGTACCTTGCGTGCCGCCGAACGTGTTAGCAATATAAAATCGTACCTTGCGTGCCGCCGAACGTGTTAGCAACATAAAATCGTACCTTGCGTGCCGCCGAATGTGTAAGCAACATAAAATCGTACATTGCGTGCCGCGTAACGTGTAAGCAACATAAAATCGTACCTTGCGTGCCGCGTAACGTGTTGACAACAAAAATCGTACCTCGCGTGCCGCCGAACGTGTTAGCAATATAAAATCGTACCTTGCGTGCCGCCGAACGTGTTAGCAACATAAAATCGTACCTTGCGTGCCGCCGAACGTGTTAACAACATAAAATCGTACCTTGCGTGCCGCCGAACGTGTTAGCAACATAAAATCGTACCTTGCGTGCCGCCGAATGTGTAAGCAACATAAAATCGTACATTGCGTGCCGCGTAACGTGTAAGCAACATAAAATCGTACCTTGCGTGCCGCGTAACGTGTTAGCAACAAAAATCGTACCTCGCGTGCCGCCGAACGTGTTAGCAATATAAAATCGTACCTTGCGTGCCGCCGAACGTGTTAGCAACATAAAATCGTACCTTGCGTGCCGCCGAACGTGTTAGCAATATAAAATCGTACCTTGAGTGCCGCCGAATGTGTAAGCAACATAAAATCGTACATTGCGTGCCGCGTAACGTGTTAGCAACATAAAATCGTACCTTGCGTGCCGCGTAACGTGTTAGCAACATAAAATCGTACCTTGCGTGCCGCCGAATGTGTTAGCAACATAAAATCGTACCTTGCGTGCCGCGTAACGTGTTAGCAACATAAAATCGTACCTTGCGTGCCGCCGAACGTGTTAGCAACATAAAATCGTAGCTTGCATGCCGCCGAATGTGTTAGCAACATAAAATCGTACATTGCGTGCCGCGTAACGTGTTAGCAACATAAAATCGTACCTTGTGTGCCGCCGAACGTGTTAGCAACATAAAATCGTACCTTGCGTGCCGCCGAACGTGTTAGCAACATAAAATCGTACACTGCATGCCGCGTAACGTGTTAGCAACATAAAATCGTACCTTGCGTGCCGCCGAACGTGTTAGCAACATAAAATCGTACCTTGCGTGCCTCCGAACGTGTTAGCAACATAAAATCGTACATTGCGTGCCGCGTAACGTGTTAGCAACATAAAATCGTACCTTGCGTGCCGCCGAACGTGTGAGCAACATAAAATCGTACCTTGCGTGCCGCAGAATGTGTAAGCAACATAAAATCGTACCTTGCGTGCCGCGTAACGTGTTAGCAACATAAAATCGTACCTTGCGTGCAGCCGAATGTGTTAGCAACATAAAATCGTACATGGCGTGCCGCGTAACGTGTTAGCAACAAAAAATCGTACCTTGCGTGCCGCCGAACGTGTTAGCAACATAAAATCGTACCTTGCGTGCCGCCGAACGTGTTAGCAACATAAAATCGTACCTTGCATGCCGCCGAATGTGTGAACAACATAAAATCGTACAGTGCGTGCCGCGTAACGTGTTAGCAACATAAAATCGTACCTTGCGTGCCACCGAACGTGTTAGCAACATAAAATCGTACATTGCGTGCCTCGTAACGTGTTAGCAACATCAAATCGTACCTTGCGTGCCGCCCAACGTGTTAGCAACATAAAATCGTACCTTGCGTGCCGCGTAACGTGTAAGCAACATAAAATCCTACCTTGCGTGCCGCCGAATGTGTAAGCAACATAAAATCGTACATTGCGTGCCGCGTAACGTGTTAGCAACATAAAATCGTACCTTGCGTGCCGCCGAACGTGTTAGCAACATAAAATCGTACCTTGCGTGCCGCCGAACGTGTTAGCAACATAAAATCGTACCTTGCGTGCCACCGAACGTGTTAGCAACATAAAATCGTACCTTGCGTGCCGCCGAACGTGTTAGCAACATTAAATCGTGCATTGCGTGCCGCGTAACGTGTTAGCAACATAAAATCGTACCTTGCGTGCCGCGTAACGTGTTAGCAACATAAAATCGTACCTTGCGTGCCGCGTAACGTGTTAGCAACATAAAATCATGCATTGCGTGCCGCGTAACGTGTTAGCAACATAAAATCGTACCTTGCGTGCCGCCGAACGTGTTAGCAACATAAAATCGTACCTTGCGTGCCGCCGAACGTGTTAGCAACATAAAATCGTACCTTGCGTGCCGCGTAAACTGTTAGCAACATAAAATCGTACCTTGCGTGCCTCGTAACGTGTAAGCAACATAAAATCGTACCTTGCGTGCCGCCGAACGTGTAAGCAATATAAAATGTACGATTTAATGTTGCTAACACGTTCGGCGGCACGCAAGGTACGATTTTATGTTGCTTACACAACATAAAATCTTACCTTGCGTGCCGCGTAACGTGTTAGCAACATAAAATCGTACCTTGCGTGCCGCCGAATGTGTAAGCAACATAAAATCGTACATTGCGTGACGCGTAACGTGTTAGCAACATAAAATCGTACCTTGCGTGCCGCCGAACGTGTTAGCAACATAAAATCGTACCTTGCGTGCCGCCGAACGTGTTAGCAACATAAAATCATACCTTGCGTGCCGCGTAACGTGTAAGCAACATAAAATCGTACCTTGCGTGCCGCCGAATGTGTTAGCAACATAAAATCGTACCTTGCGTGCCGCGTAACGTGTTAGCAACATAAAATCGTACCTTGCGTGCCGCGTAACGTGTTAGCAACATAAAATCGTACCTTGCGTGCCGCCGAACGTGTTAGCAACATAAAATCGTACCTTGCGTGCCGCGTAACGTGTTAGCAACATAAAATCGTACCTTGCGTGCCGCGTAACGTGTTAGCAACATAAAATCGTACCTTGCGTGCCGCCGAACGTGTTAGCAACATAAAATCGTACCTTGCGTGCCGCCGAATGTGTAAGCAACATAAAATCGTACATTGCGTGCCGCGTAACGTGTAAGCAACATAAAATCGTACCTTGCGTGCCGCGTAACGTGTTGACAACAAAAATCGTACCTCGCGTGCCGCCGAACGTGTTAGCAATATAAAATCGTACCTTGCGTGCCGCCGAACGTGTTAGCAACATAAAATCGTACCTTGCGTGCCGCCGAACGTGTTAACAACATAAAATCGTACCTTGCGTGCCGCCGAACGTGTTAGCAACATAAAATCGTACCTTGCGTGCCGCCGAATGTGTAAGCAACATAAAATCGTACATTGCGTGCCGCGTAACGTGTAAGCAACATAAAATCGTACCTTGCGTGCCGCGTAACGTGTTAGCAACAAAAATCGTACCTCGCGTGCCGCCGAACGTGTTAGCAATATAAAATCGTACCTTGCGTGCCGCCGAACGTGTAAGCAATATAAAATCGTACCTTGCGTGCCGCCGAACGTGTTAGCAACATAAAATCGTACCTTGCGTGCCGCCGAACGCGTTAGCAACATAAAATCGTACACTGCGTGTCGCGTAACGTGTTAGCAACATAAAATCGTACCTTGCGTGCCGCCGAACGTGTTAGCAACATAAAATCGTACCTTGCGTGCCGCCGAACGTGTAAGCAACATAAAATCGTACCTTGCGTGCCGCGTAACGTGTAATCAACATAAAATCGTACCTTGCGTGCCGCCGAATGTGTTAGCAACATAAAATCGTACATTGCGTGCCGCGTAACGTGTAAGCAACATAAAATCGTACCTTGCGTGCCACCGAACGTGTTAGCAACATAAAATTGTACATTGCGTGCCGCGTAACGTGTTAGCAACATAAAATCGTACCTTGCGTGCCGCCGAACGTGTTAGCAACATAAAATCGTACATTGCGTGCCACGTAACGTGTTAGCAACATAAAATCGTACCTTGCGTGCCGCCGAACGTGTTAGCAACATAAAATCGTACCTTGCGTGCCGCCGAACGTGTTAGCAGCATAAAATCGTACCTTGCGTGCCGCGTAACGTGTAAGCAACATAAAATCCTACCTTGCGTGCCGCCGAACGTGTTAGCAACATAAAATCGTACATTGCGTGCCGCGTAACGTGTTAGCAACATAAAATCGTACCTTGCGTGCCGCCGAACGTGTTAGCAACATTAAATCGTACCTTGCGTGCCGCCAAACGTGTTAGCAACATAAAATCGTACCTTGCGTGCCGCCGAATGTGTAAGCAACATAAAATCGGACATTGCGTGACGCGTAACGTGTTAGCAACATAAAATCGTACCTTGCGTGCCGCCGAACGTGTTAGCAACATAAAATCGTACCTTGCGTGCCGCTTAACGTGTAAGCAACATAAAATCGTACCTTGCGTGCCGCGTAACGTGTTAGCAACATAAAATCGTACCTTGCGTGCCGCCGAACGTGTTAGCAACATAAAATCGTACCTTGCGTGCCGCCGAACGTGTTAGCAACATAAAATCGTACCTTGCGTGCCGCCGAACGTGTTAGCAACATAAAATCGTACCTTGCGTGCCGCCGAACGTGTTAGCAACATAAAATCGTACCTTGCGTGCCGCCGAACGTGTAAGCAAAATAAAATCGTACCTTGCGTGCCGCGTAACGTGTAAGCAACATAAAATCCTACCTTGCGTGCCCCCGAATGTGTAAGCAACATAAAATCGTACATTGCGTGTCGCGTAACGTGTTAGCAACATAAAATCGTACCTTGCGTGCCGCCGAACGTGTCAGCAACATAAAATCGTACCTTGCGTGCCGCGTAACGTGTTAGCAACATAAAATCGTACCTTGCGTGCCGCCGAATGTGTAAGCAACATAAAATCGTACATTGCGTGCCGCGTAACGTGTTAGCAACATAAAATCGTACCTTGCGTGCCACCGAACCTGTTAGCAACATAAAATCGTACATTGCGTGCCGCGTAACGTGTTAGCAACATAAAATCGTACCTTGCGTGCCGCCGAACGTGTCAGCAACATAAAATCGTACATTGCGTGCCACCGAACCTGTTAGCAACATAAAATCGTACATTACGTGCCGCGTAACGTGTTAGCAACATAAAATCGTACCTTGCGTGCCGCCGAACGTGTCAGCAACATAAAATCGTACCTTGCGTGCCACCGAATGTGTAAGCAACATAAAATTGTACATTGCGTGCCGCGTAACGTGTAAGCAACATAAAATCGTACCTTGCAAGCCGCCGAACGTGTTAGCAACATAAAATCGTACATTGCGTGCCGCCGAACGTGTTAGCAACATAAAATCGTACCTTGCGTGCCGCCGAACGTGTTAGTGACATATCACACTAGCGGATTGCGAGCGGTTTCAAAGCGGAGCGGGTGCGCAACGAATACGTTGCGGTTGCGCAGCGAATTCGTTGCGGACGCGTGGCAGATGCGCAACGTTTACGTCGCAGTCATGTACACTCATTAACAAAATGGAATCCGTGCTGGTTGTTACTTATAACTTGTGATAGTATAATAATTATGAGATCATTAATTTTTACGAGTTTCATAACATGTTAATGTTTAGGGTATTGTTTTATCTATTAAATCTTGGTCGAAATGCAATCAGATAACTTAATTGCTCATTAAGAAAGTTCATTAGTGAAATAAATGTTAAAGCTCCTTAACTAAAACAGGGCTATCTTATTATTAGATAAATAGCAGTGAATAGAAAATTTTATCAAGCAACCAGCAACTCACTATCACTTTGCTCATAATTAGGTTCACAAAATCTCTTTATAACATACGTTGCTATGGGAGAGATTATACTGGTCAGTCGTTACATACTTTTGGAATGTATGGTACATTCTAAAAGTCCTAGTAATTCAATTTTATAGCACCTTTTTCTAACAACTCCAGTTGTTATTACATCTTTAGTTAACTGTTAAGTAAGTGCATTTCCACAGTACGGTTAAAAAATTGAGTGCTACAGAAACGATGGAAATATTGAATGGAAGTTAGGCAAGGCGGAAGGGCTGGCTTTTGTGCGAGAGTATACAAAATGACGCGTCCGCAACGAATTCGCTGCGCAACCGCGGCGTGTTCGTTGCGCGCCCGCAACGTATTCGTTGCGCACCCGCTCCGCTTTGAAACCGCTCGCAATCCGCTAGTGTGATATGTCACTTAGCAACATAAAATCGTACCTTGCGTGCCGCCAAACGTGTTAGCAACATAAAATCGTACCTTGCGTGCCGCGTAACGTGTTAGCAACATAAAATCGTACCTTGCGTGCCGCGTAACGTGTTAGCAACATAAAATCGTACCTTGCGTGCCGCCGAAGGTGTTAGCAACATAAAATCGTACCTTGTGTGCCGCCGAACGTGTTAGCAACATAAAATCGTACATTGCGTGTCGCGTAACGTGTTATTAACATAAAATCGTACCTTGCGTGCCGCCGAACGTGTAAGCAACATTAAATCGTACCTTGCGTGCCGCCGAACGTGTAAGCAACATAAAATCGTACCTTGCGTGCCGCGTAACGTGTTGGCAACATAAAATCGTACCTTGCGTGCCGCCGAATGTGTAAGCAACATAAAACCGTACATTGCGTGCCGCGTAACGTGTTAGCAACATAAAATCGTACCTTGCGTGCCGCCGAACGTGTTAGCAACATAAAATCGTGCATTGCGTGCCGCGTAACGTGTTAGCAACATAAAATCGTACCTTGCGTGCCGCCGAACGTGTTAACAACATAAAATCGTACCTTGCGTGCCGCCGAACGTGTTAGCAACATAAAATCGTACCTTGCGTGCCGCCAAACGTGTTAGCAGCATAAAACCGTACCTTGCGTGCCGCGTAACGTGTTAGCAACATAAAATCGTACCTTGCGTGCCGCCGAACGTGTTAGCAACATAAAATCGTACCTTGCGTGCCGCGTAACGTGTTAGCAACATAAAATCGTACCTTGCGTGCCGCCGAACGTGTAAGCAACATAAAATTGTACATTGCGTGCCGCGTAACGTGTTAGCAACATAAAATCGTACCTTGCGTGCCGTCGAACGTGTTAGCAACATAAAATCGTACATTGCGTGCCACGTAACGTGTTAGCAACATAAAATCGTACCTTGCGTGCCGCCGAACGTGTAAGCAACATAAAATCGGACATTGCGTGCCGCGTAACGTGTTAGCAACATAAAATCGTACCTTGCGTGCCGCCGAACGTGTTAGCAACATAAAATCGTACCTTGCGTGCCGCCGAACGTGTTAGCAACATAAAATCGTATCTTGCGTGCCGCCAAACGTGAAAGCAACATAAAATCGTACCTTGCGTGCCGCCGAACGTGTGAGCAACATAAAATCGTACCTTGCGTGCCGCCGAATGTGTTAGCAACATAAAATCGTACATTGCGTGCCGCGTAACGTGTAAGCAATATAAAATCGTACCTTGCGTGCCACCGAACGTGTTAGCATCATAAAATCGTACATTGCGTGCCGCGTAACGTGTTAGCAACATAAAATCGTACCTTGCGTGCCGCCGAACGTGTTAGCAATATAAAATCGTACCTTGCGTGCCGTCGAACGTGTAAGCAACATAAAATCGTACCTTGCGTGCCGCCGAACGTGTTAGCAACATTAAATCGTGCCTTGCGTGCCGCCGAACGTGTTAGCAACATAAAATCGTACCTTGCGTGCCGCCGAACGTGTTAGCAACATAAAATCGTACCTTGCGTGCCGCCGAACGTGTTAGCAACATAAAATCGTACCTTGCGTGCCGCGTAACGTGTTAGCAACATAAAATCGTACCTTGCGTGCCGCCGAATGTGTTAGCAACACAAAATCGTACATTGCGTGCCGCGTAACGTGTTAGCAACATAAAATCGTACCTTGCGTGCCGCCGAACGTGTTAGCAACATAAAATCGTACCTTGCGTGCCGCCGAACGTGTTAGCAACATAAAATCGTACCTTGCGTGCCGCCGAATGTGTAAGCAACATAAAATCGTACATGGCGTGCCGCGTAACGTGTTAGCAACAAAAAATCGTACCTTGCGTGCCGCCGAACGTGTTAGCAACATAAAATCGTACCTTGCGTGCCGCCGAACGTGTTAGCAACATAAAATCGTACCTTGCGTGCCGCGTAACTTGTAAGCAACAAAAATCGTACCTCGCGTGCCGCCGAACGTGTTAGCAATATAAAATCGTACCTTGCGTGCCGCCGAACGTGTTAACAACATAAAATCGTACCTTGCGTGCCGCCGAACGTGTTAGCAACATAAAATCGTACCTTGCGTGCCGCCGAATGTGTAAGCAACATAAAATCGTACATTGCGTGCCGCGTAACGTGTAAGCAACATAAAATCGTACCTTGCGTGCCGCGTAACGTGTTAGCAACAAAAATCGTACCTCGCGTGCCGCCGAACGTGTTAGCAATATAAAATCGTACCTTGCGTGCCGCCGAACGTGTTAGCAACATAAAATCGTACCTTGCGTGCCGCCGAACGTGTTAGCAATATAAAATCGTACCTTGAGTGCCGCCGAATGTGTAAGCAACATAAAATCGTACATTGCGTGCCGCGTAACGTGTTAGCAACATAAAATCGTACCTTGCGTGCCGCGTAACGTGTTAGCAACATAAAATCGTACCTTGCGTGCCGCCGAATGTGTTAGCAACATAAAATCGTACCTTGCGTGCCGCGTAACGTGTTAGCAACATAAAATCGTACCTTGCGTGCCGCCGAACGTGTTAGCAACATAAAATCGTAGCTTGCATGCCGCCGAATGTGTAAGCAACATAAAATCGTACATTGCGTGCCGCGTAACGTGTTAGCAACATAAAATCGTACCTTGTGTGCCGCCGAACGTGTTAGCAACATAAAATCGTACCTTGCGTGCCGCCGAACGTGTTAGCAACATAAAATCGTACACTGCATGCCGCGTAACGTGTTAGCAACATAAAATCGTACCTTGCGTGCCGCCGAACGTGTTAGCAACATAAAATCGTACCTTGCGTGCCTCCGAACGTGTTAGCAACATAAAATCGTACATTGCGTGCCGCGTAACGTGTTAGCAACATAAAATCGTACCTTGCGTGCCGCCGAACGTGTTAGCAACATAAAATCGTACCTTGCGTGCCGCCGAATGTGTAAGCAACATAAAATCGTACCTTGCGTGCCGCGTAACGTGTTAGCAACATAAAATCGTACCTTGCGTGCAGCCGAATGTGTTAGCAACATAAAATCGTACATGGCGTGCCGCGTAACGTGTTAGCAACAAAAAATCGTACCTTGCGTGCCGCCGAACGTGTTAGCAACATAAAATCGTACCTTGCGTGCCGCCGAACGTGTTAGCAACATAAAATCGTACCTTGCATGCCGCCGAATGTGTGAACAACATAAAATCGTACAGTGCGTGCCGCGTAACGTGTTAGCAACATAAAATCGTACCTTGCGTGCCACCGAACGTGTTAGCAACATAAAATCGTACATTGCGTGCCTCGTAACGTGTTAGCAACATCAAATCGTACCTTGCGTGCCGCCCAACGTGTTAGCAACATAAAATCGTACCTTGCGTGCCGCGTAACGTGTAAGCAACATAAAATCCTACCTTGCGTGCCGCCGAATGTGTAAGCAACATAAAATCGTACATTGCGTGCCGCGTAACGTGTTAGCAACATAAAATCGTACCTTGCGTGCCGCCGAACGTGTTAGCAACATAAAATCGTACCTTGCGTGCCGCCGAACGTGTTAGCAACATAAAATCGTACCTTGCGTGCCACCGAACGTGTTAGCAACATAAAATCGTACCTTGCGTGCCGCCGAACGTGTTAGCAACATTAAATCGTGCATTGCGTGCCGCGTAACGTGTTAGCAACATAAAATCGTACCTTGCGTGCCGCGTAACGTGTTAGCAACATAAAATCGTACCTTGCGTGCCGCGTAACGTGTTAGCAACATAAAATCATGCATTGCGTGCCGCGTAACGTGTTAGCAACATAAAATCGTACCTTGCGTGCCGCCGAACGTGTTAGCAACATAAAATCGTACCTTGCGTGCCGCCGAACGTGTTAGCAACATAAAATCGTACCTTGCGTGCCGCGTAACGTGTTAGCAACATAAAATCGTACCTTGCGTGCCGCCGAATGTGTTAGCAACAAAAAATCGTACCTTGCGTGCCGCCGAACGTGTTAGCAACATAAAATCGTACCTTGCGTGCCGCCGAACGTGTTAGCAACATAAAATCGTACCTTGCGTGCCGCCGAACGTGTTAGCAACATAAAATCGTACCTTGCGTGCCGCCGAATGTGTAAGCAACATAAAATCGTACATGGCGTGCCGCGTAACGTGTTAGCAACATAAAATCGTACCTTGCGTGCCGCCGAACGTGTTAGCAACATAAAATCGTACCTTGCGTGCCGCCGAATGTGTAAGCAACATAAAATCGTACATTGCGTGCCGCGTAACGTGTTAGCAACATAAAATCGTACCTTGCGTGCCGCGTAACGTGTTAGCAACATAAAATCGTACCTTGCATGCCGCCGAACGTGTTAGCAACATAAAATCGTACCTTGCGTGCCGCCGAACGTGTTAGCAACATAAAATCGTGCATTGCGTGCCGCGTAACGTGTTAGCAACATAAAATCGTACCTTGCGTGCCGCCGAATGTGTTAGCAACATAAAATCGTACCTTGCGTGCCGCGTAACGTGTTAGCAACATAAAATCGTACCTTGCGTGCCACCGAACGTGTTAGCAACATAAAATCGTACATTGCGTGCCTCGTAACGTGTTAGCAACATAAAATCGTACCTTGCGTGCCGCCGAACGTGTTAGCAACATAAAATCGTACCTTGCGTGCCGCGTAACGTGTAAGCAACATAAAATCCTACCTTGCGTGCCGCCGAATGTGTAAGCAACATAAAATCGTACATTGCGTGCCGCGTAACGTGTTAGCAACATAAAATCGTACCTTGCGTGCCGCCGAACGTGTTAGCAACATAAAATCGTACATTGCGTGCCGCGTAACGTGTTAGCAACATAAAATCGTACCTTGCGTGCCGCCGAACGTGTTAGCAACATTAAATCGTGCATTGCGTGCCGCGTAACGTGTTAGCAACATAAAATCGTACCTTGCGTGCCGCGTAACGTGTTAGCAACATAAAATCGTACCTTGCGTGCCGCGTAACGTGTTAGCAACATAAAATCATGCATTGCGTGCCGCGTAACGTGTTAGCAACATAAAATCGTACCTTGCGTGCCGCCGAACGTGTTAGCAACATAAAATCGTACCTTGCGTGCCGCCGAACGTGTTAGCAACATAAAATCGTACCTTGCGTGCCGCCGAACGTGTTAGCAACATAAAATCGTACCTTGCGTGCCGCCGAATGTGTAAGCAACATAAAATCGTACATGGCGTGCCGCGTAACGTGTTAGCAACATAAAATCGTACCTTGCGTGCCGCCGAACGTGTTAGCAACATAAAATCGTACCTTGCGTGCCGCCGAATGTGTAAGCAACATAAAATCGTACATTGCGTGCCGCGTAACGTGTTAGCAACATAAAATCGTACCTTGCGTGCCGCGTAACGTGTTAGCAACATAAAATCATGCATTGCGTGCCGCGTAACGTGTTAGCAACATAAAATCGTACCTTGCGTGCCGCCGAACGTGTTAGCAACATAAAATCGTACCTTGCGTGCCGCCGAACGTGTTAGCAACATAAAATCGTACCTTGCGTGCCGCCGAATGTGTAAGCAACATAAAATCGTACATGGCGTGCCGCGTAACGTGTTAGCAACATAAAATCGTACCTTGCGTGCCGCCGAACGTGTTAGCAACATAAAATCGTACCTTGCGTGCCGCCGAATGTGTAAGCAACATAAAATCGTACATTGCGTGCCGCGTAACGTGTTAGCAACATAAAATCGTACCTTGCGTGCCGCGTAACGTGTTAGCAACATAAAATCGTACCTTGCATGCCGCCGAACGTGTTAGCAACATAAAATCGTACCTTGCGTGCCGCCGAACGTGTTAGCAACATAAAATCGTGCATTGCGTGCCGCGTAACGTGTTAGCAACATAAAATCGTACCTTGCGTGCCGCCGAATGTGTTAGCAACATAAAATCGTACCTTGCGTGCCGCGTAACGTGTTAGCAACATAAAATCGTACCTTGCGTGCCACCGAACGTGTTAGCAACATAAAATCGTACATTGCGTGCCTCGTAACGTGTTAGCAACATAAAATCGTACCTTGCGTGCCGCCGAACGTGTTAGCAACATAAAATCGTACCTTGCGTGCCGCGTAACGTGTAAGCAACATAAAATCCTACCTTGCGTGCCGCCGAATGTGTAAGCAACATAAAATCGTACATTGCGTGCCGCGTAACGTGTTAGCAACATAAAATCGTACCTTGCGTGCCGCCGAACGTGTTAGCAACATAAAATCGTACCTTGCGTGCCGCCGAACGTGTTAGCAACATAAAATCGTACCTTGCGTGCCGCCGAACGTGTTAGCAACATAAAATCGTACCTTGCGTGCCGCCGAACGTGTTAGCAACATTAAATCGTGCATTGCGTGCCGCGTAACGTGTTAGCAACATAAAATCGTACCTTGCGTGCCGCGTAACGTGTTAGCAACATAAAATCGTACCTTGCGTGCCGCCGAACGTGTTAGCAACATAAAATCGTACCTTGCGTGCCACCGAACGTGTTAGCAACATAAAATCGTACCTTGCGTGCCGCGTAACGTGTTAGCAACATAAAATCGTACCTTGCGTGCCGCCGAATGTGTTAGCAACAAAAAATCGTACCTTGCGTGCCGCCGAACGTGTTAGCAACATAAAATCGTACCTTGCGTGCCGCCGAACGTGTTAGCAACATAAAATCGTACCTTGCGTGCCGCGTAACGTGTTAGCAACAAAAAATCCTACCTTGCGTGCCGCCGAACGTGTTAGCAACATAAAATCGTACCTTGCGTGCCGCCGAACGTGTTAGCAACATAAAATCGTGCATTGCGTGCCGCGTAACGTGTTAGCAACATAAAATCGTACCTTGCGTGCCGCCGAACGTGTTAGCAACATAAAATCGTACCTTGCGTGCCGCGTAACGTGTTAGCAACATAAAATCGTACCTTGCGTGCCGCCGAACGTGTTAGCAACATAAAATCGTAGCTTGCATGCCGCCGAATGTGTTAGCAACATAAAATCGTACATTGCGTGCCGCGTAACGTGTTAGCAACATAAAATCGTACCTTGCGTGCCGCCGAACGTGTTAGCAACATAAAATCGTACCTTGCGTGCCGCCGAACGTGTTAGCAACATAAAATCGTACCTTGCGTGCCGCGTAACGTGTTAGCAACAAAAAATCGTACCTTGCGTGCCGCCGAACGTGTTAGCAACATAAAATCGTACCTTGCGTGCCGCCGAACGTGTTAGCAACATAAAATCGTGCATTGCGTGCCGCGTAACGTGTTAGCAACATAAAATCGTACCTTGCATGCCGCCGAACGTGTTAGCAACATAAAATCGTGCATTGCGTGCCGCGTAACGTGTTAGCAACATAAAATCGTACCTTGCGTGCCGCCGAATGTGTTAGCAACATAAAATCGTACCTTGCGTGCCGCCGAATGTGTTAGCAACATAAAATCGTGCATTGCGTGCCGCCGCACGTGCCAGCAACGCGTACGCATGCGCAGCGTGCAGCTCGTCGCAACAGTGACGTATAATTCTAGCATAAACTCACATAACCACGCAAGTAGGTGCAGTTAACACATTTTGGTCACCATTTTTACACTCCCATATAGCTCCATAGAGCCTCACCTCGGGTGTGCACGCCAGCAGGTCCAAGTACGCCTGGGCAGCGTGGAGCCCGTCGTGCGGGGGTCGCAGCGCTGCGAGACAGCGCCTCAGCGCTGCGAGACAGCGCCTCAGCGCTGCGAGACAGCGTCTCAGCGCTGCGAGACAGCGCCTCAGCGCTGCGAGACAGCGTCTCAGCGCTGCGAGTCTCGCATCAGCACCACCCGCGAGCTGCGCACCACACGCTGTTTGCTGTGGCCCCGCGCTCTGATTGCCAGCGCCATACTACCGCGGCGGACATCTTCTCGCTGATGCCGTTCATTATGTACTGTAACACGAGCGAGAGTGTTGTGTTGGATAACATAAAAAGTATTCATTCTACACGTAATAATTGTTTAATACAGTTTACATAGACCGTTCATTAAAATTTCATGTAAAATTTAAATGAAGTAAAAACAATAGTATGTTTTGGCTACAGACTTATAATTACTGCAACATCAACAAAAAGAATAAATAAGATACTTAGCTACCGACATAACCATCCCATTGGGTGTGAAAAGCGAATGTAAATGTTATAGTAGTCATTTTAATAGGCAACAGTTCAACAAAATTCAACAACGTAACCTAGTAACAACGGCATAGAATAATAATATGTTATTTCGTTTTGTTAGAACTGTACATTTGTTTAACTTTTTTCAATAACAATTAAATATTTATAATAATAATGACCGATAACCATTCCAAACATAATAAACAATTACAGATTTAAAGAACTGCCGTCGCTACAATGATGTGTCAATTAACCTTTTACTTTTTAAATAAAAGAGACGTTTCTCGTCACTCGTCACGTTTCGAAATTAATAAATGCGTTGTGTTTATAATAAAACAGAATTTTATTTATTATTATTATATCTATAACACCTGAATAAACGCATTTTTTTAAATTATGTAGATAATAGTTTCATTTTGCTCCTTGAATTTACGAAAGAAAATAATATATTACTTGGACAGGGATTTGCTGATGAATTTTACAATTGCCATATGTTTCAAGTCCGTATCGATTAATTCACTTTATTCGATGTTTTAGCAGGTTACCTCTCTACGAAAATAAAATCGATAGACGTCAAATGTTGCCTATTAAATTGGCTCCACAATAACGTATGGGCGAGTGTAAATGCCATTGTATTGTTATGAGTGAATATAAATTGTATCTGTGAGTTTAATGTGTGTGTGTGGATTGGATTTGTGTATGTGTGTTTATGAAAGTTTGGTATATGCAAACTGTGTGTGTCTGTGTATATTGGAGTTTGGTGGTTCCAGGTAGCAGAAGCACTCTATGCGCTGTGTACGTATGTGTGTGTAAAACTCAAACTGTGAGTGGTGTGTATGAAATTTTATTGTACTCACGTGTGTGTGCGTGTGTGTATGTATGAATTTGAAAGTATGAAAGTTTGGTGTTTGGTGCATGTGAATGTTTGTGTGTGTTGTGTATTATCTCACAGCAAGACGTTGCGGCTCCAATCTCGCTAAATTCTGACTGCAGACTGGCAGCTAGTCGCGCTGTACCACCCGCTTCACCTTCACCGCCCTTCTGGTCCAAGTAGTGGAAGCATTCGATGCGCATCTGTAATGTTTTTTTTGGAAGATAAATTTCTCTTTTTTGAAGTGAAACTTCTTTATCGGGGGTGGACAAAAATTTTGTGAGACATTTTTTGCGTTACGCCGCGCGCGTTACATTTTTTGCGTTACGCCGCGCGCGTTACATTTTTGCGTTACGCCGTACTCGTGACATTTTTTTTCTTATCCCTACCACGCGTGATTCGACGTATACTTTCTCCAGCGGAGTAGGGATATCGTATCGTTTTAACGTACGTCCTACCACTTTACTTGACCGTTTTTCTATTGCACTCGTATTTATTTCCAACGCTCTATGGTGACGTGATAATATTATATTAAAGTGATCAGCACAATCAAAGTGTTTATTTTAATTATTCTAATTCCAGTGAATTTAAAAAAAAAGTAAGTAATTACATATCTTTTTCTAATACTTAGGTGTAATTATGGTATTTATTTTTCTAAGTTATTTAAAATTAACCTCACTTTTTGATTGTATTTTTCAATTTTTTCAATTTTATTATAATATGTATAGATAATATGTATAGATACGTGGGTGGAATTATGTATAAATTTTTTCTAATACTTGAATGTTATTGTGGTACATATTTATTTTTCTAATTCTAAAATATTTACAGTTATTCTCAGTTTATGATTGAATTTTTTAAAACACCAACACGTGGGCGTGATCATGTTATTTATTTTTCAAGTTATTTAAGCTTAACCTCTGTCTTAATATGTATATATTATGTACTATGTGCGTCATTAATTTCTGACTGTTTCGAGATTTGATGCAAAATAAAACAGTGTGTAAATAAAATTAAACAATTGAGTAAAAGTATAATTTCATAGATAACACGTTGAGAAGTTCCCTGTATAAATATATATACATATCTTGTATAAATACATACATAATATGCCTATAGATCTTTACTCAATTGTTTTATTTTATTGATTTTTTACAAATTTTATTTACACACTATTTTATTTTGCACCAAATTTCGAAACAGTCAGAAATTAATGACGCACATATTATATTATATACGTTTTAATATAGAATATTTTTTATTTTACAGCCTTTACAACTCGATCATTAGGAATTTATTACCTCTATTGTTCGAACAAAAATAAGTTACCGACTTTAAGAACGTGCCGACAATGTAAGTACACAATTGTTTCTTAGAAAACATTTTAGGAGTATACGATAATAAATCTATGACTCACGTAAACACGTGTTTGCTTGATTGGTGTCAGGTGTTCAATTATAATTTTATGAATTCAAAATTTATAAGAATAAACCTCAAACTCTCTGTCCAATCAAAATCCGCCTAAGTCGAAATCTTTATAAGCTGAAAACGGCAGTGGCCGGCGTAAATATTCAAATAGGTAGCGAGGAGCGAAGCGACGAGCATCTTAGGTTAACTTTTGAACTACCGCACGAGCCGAGCGAGCGAAGCGAGCGAGTTGCAGCAGCGGCCGGTGTAAATATTTAAATAGGTAGCGAGGAGCGAAGCGACGAGCATCTTAGGTTAACTTTTGAACTACCGCACGAGCCGAGCGAGCGAAGCGAGCGAGTTGCAGCAGCGGCCGGTGTAAATATTTAAATAGGTAGCGAGGAGCGAAGCGACGAGCATCTTAGGTTAACTTTTGAACTACCGCACGAGCCAAGCGAGCGAAGCGAGCGAGTCGCGGCAGTGGCCGGCGTAAATATTCAAATAGGTAGCGAGGAGCGAAGCGACGAGCATCTTAGGTTAACTTTTGAACTACCGCACGAGCCGAGCGAGCGAAGCGAGCGAGTTGCAGCAGCAGCCGGTGTAAATATGTAAATAGGTAGCGAGGAGCGAAGCGACGAGCATCTTAGGTTAACTTTTGAACTACCGCACGAGCCGAGCGAGTGAAGCGAGCGAGTTGCAGCAGCGGCCGGTGTAAATATTTAAGTAGGTAGCGACGATCGTGTGACTAACGTATTTCTTTAATATTGTATATAGTAAATTATTTTTTGAAAAATAAGGACATAAAGAAGTTTCACTTCTTACGTGTGTACTCTAGTACACGCACACATTTTTTTTTCAAGCATGTATAACTTAAAAAAATTTGTTGAAATCCTTTCGTTGTCCTCAGTACAACTCAATTGAAGTGAAACTTGGGCGCGTTGAGAGTAAAGTTTCAAAGTCACAGGAATAAGGCTCGGATAACACTTATTTTTTTAAATCGTAATCAATAATTTCATAACGCGTATTGACATGATCAACACAGGTTACAATTGACATTTTAATGTATTAACATAACACAATATACAGTTACATACAGTAAGGAAACTTCATACAAAACGTTCAAATTGCAAGCAAGCGTGTTTACGAGAATTTAAGGCATAGAAATCTAAATAACAAGACACAGAAGTGCTATAATGTCATAATTCGTATGAAAACCGCTGTCGCCAAAATCAACACATTTAAACCGATAGCTAAACAGTACACACAAGTAAACTATGCCTTTTATTGGACAGCTTGATTTTAGTGAAAACTAACTTAAATATTAAATTAAGCTTTTTAATATGTATCCTAACGCACGAATTTACGGTTTATTTTAGAATAACATCCCTAAGCATATGAGACGTTTTGTTTATTTTTGCTCAAATACGCAAAAATTCGGCTTTTCTACAACAGAGGTTGTCAATTTTCAATAGATATAACTTTGAACATAAACTCATAGAAATAAGGTTGAAATTTGTGTTAAACGTGATAATAAGAATGGTCATGGTCATGTGGCATGGTAACCACCTGAGCGGCGACAATGTCACGCGCGCTTACCACTTCTATTGCCTTGTTATTATAGTTGAGCCAATTTAATAGGCAACATTTGACGTCTATCAATTTTATCTTCATAGGGTGGTAACCTGCTTAAAAACATCGATTAAAGCGAATTAATCGATACGGACTTGAAACAATTGTCAATCGAACTTGAAACACATGTCAATGATTTATGATGATTTTTATTCCCAAGTAACCAATGCATTCGATTCTAGATGTCAGATTTCGATTTTTAGAGTAACGTCTCTGGTATTTATAAAGAAAAAAGGTTTATTGACACAAAATTGTAGCGACGTCAGTTCTTTAAATAAGAAAATGTTTATTATGTTTAGAATGGTTTAACAGTAAAATCAAATCTTAAAATTAGTTGCATCGGTCATTATTATTATAAATATGTAATCGTAATTGAAAAAAGTTAAGCAAATGTGCAGTTCTAACAAAACGAAATATCATGTTATTCTATGTCGTCGTTACTAGGTTACGTTGTTGAATTTTGTTGAACTGTCAAATGTTGCCTATTAAAATGGCTCTACTATAATTAGATTTCTATGATTTAGGGGTATTCAGGGGGATCGATAGTAGCGGGTGACACATCCACAGATTTTGAATGATAGATACAAAGATACATAGTATAGAAAAGTGATGTCAATGACTTCACGTTAAATAAATATCGATTGTTTCAGTTTGTAGCCTAACTATATTTTTGGCTTCGGACGTAACGTGTTAGCAACATAAAATCGTACCTTGCGTGCCGCCGAACGTGTTAGCAACATAAAATCGTACCTTGCGTGCCGCCAAACGTGTTAGCAGCATAAAACCGTACCTTGCGTGCCGCGTAACGTGTTAGCAACATAAAATCGTACCTTGCGTGCCGCCGAACGTGTTAGCAACATAAAATCGTACCTTGCGTGCCGCCGAACGTGTTAGCAACATAAAATCGTACCTTGCGTGCCGCGTAACGTGTTAGCAACATAAAATCGTACCTTGCGTGCCGCCGAACGTGTAAGCAACATAAAATTGTACATTGCGTGCCGCGTAACGTGTTAGCAACATAAAATCGTACCTTGCGTGCCGTCGAACGTGTTAGCAACATAAAATCGTACATTGCGTGCCACGTAACGTGTTAGCAACATAAAATCGTACCTTGCGTGCCGCCGAACGTGTAAGCAACATAAAATCGGACATTGCGTGCCGCGTAACGTGTTAGCAACATAAAATCGTACCTTGCGTGCCGCCGAACGTGTTAGCAACATAAAATCGTACCTTGCGTGCCGCCGAACGTGTTAGCAACATAAAATCGTACCTTGCGTGCCGCCAAACGTGTAAGCAACATAAAATCGTACCTTGCGTGCCGCCGAACGTGTGAGCAACATAAAATCGTACCTTGCGTGCCGCCGAATGTGTTAGCAACATAAAATCGTACATTGCGTGCCGCGTAACGTGTAAGCAATATAAAATCGTACCTTGCGTGCCGCCGAACGTGTTAGCATCATAAAATCGTACATTGCGTGCCGCGTAACGTGTTAGCAACATAAAATCGTACCTTGCGTGCCGCCGAACGTGTTAGCAATATAAAATCGTACCTTGCGTGCCGTCGAACGTGTAAGCAACATAAAATCGTACCTTGCGTGCCGCCGAACGTGTTAGCAACATTAAATCGTGCCTTGCGTGCCGCCGAACGTGTTAGCAACATAAAATCGTACCTTGCGTGCCGCCGAACGTGTTAGCAACATAAAATCGTACCTTGCGTGCCGCCGAACGTGTTAGCAACATAAAATCGTACCTTGCGTGCCGCGTAACGTGTTAGCAACATAAAATCGTACCTTGCGTGCCGCCGAATGTGTTAGCAACATAAAATCGTACATTGCGTGCCGCGTAACGTGTTAGCAACATAAAATCGTACCTTGCGTGCCGCCGAACGTGTTAGCAACATAAAATCGTACCTTGCGTGCCGCCGAACGTGTTAGCAACATAAAATCGTACCTTGCGTGCCGCCGAATGTGTAAGCAACATAAAATCGTACATGGCGTGCCGCGTAACGTGTTAGCAACAAAAAATCGTACCTTGCGTGCCGCCGAACGTGTTAGCAACATAAAATCGTACCTTGCGTGCCGCCGAACGTGTTAGCAACATAAAATCGTACCTTGCGTGCCGCGTAACTTGTAAGCAACAAAAATCGTACCTCGCGTGCCGCCGAACGTGTTAGCAATATAAAATCGTACCTTGCGTGCCGCCGAACGTGTTAACAACATAAAATCGTACCTTGCGTGCCGCCGAACGTGTTAGCAACATAAAATCGTACCTTGCGTGCCGCCGAATGTGTAAGCAACATAAAATCGTACATTGCGTGCCGCGTAACGTGTTAGCAACATAAAATCGTACCTTGCGTGCCGCGTAACGTGTAAGCAACAAAAATCGTACCTCGCGTGCCGCCGAACGTGTTAGCAATATAAAATCGTACCTTGCGTGCCGCCGAACGTGTTAGCAACATAAAATCGTACCTTGCGTGCCGCCGAACGTGTTAGCAATATAAAATCGTACCTTGAGTGCCGCCGAATGTGTAAGCAACATAAAATCGTACATTGCGTGCCGCGTAACGTGTAAGCAACATAAAATCGTACCTTGCGTGCCGCGTAACGTGTTAGCAACATAAAATCGTACCTTGCGTGCCGCCGAATGTGTTAGCAACATAAAATCGTACCTTGCGTGCCGCGTAACGTGTTAGCAACATAAAATCGTACCTTGCGTGCCGCCGAACGTGTTAGCAACATAAAATCGTAGCTTGCATGCCGCCGAATGTGTTAGCAACATAAAATCGTACATTGCGTGCCGCGTAACGTGTTAGCAACATAAAATCGTACCTTGCGTGCCGCCGAACGTGTTAGCAACATAAAATCGTACCTTGCGTGCCGCCGAACGTGTTAGCAACATAAAATCGTACACTGCATGCCGCGTAACGTGTTAGCAACATAAAATCGTACCTTGCGTGCCGCCGAACGTGTTAGCAACATAAAATCGTACCTTGCGTGCCTCCGAACGTGTTAGCAACATAAAATCGTACATTGCGTGCCGCGTAACGTGTTAGCAACATAAAATCGTACCTTGCGTGCCACCGAACGTGTTAGCAACATAAAATCGTACCTTGCGTGCCGCCGAACGTGTTAGCAACATAAAATCGTACCTTGCGTGCCGCCGAACGTGTTAGCAACATAAAATCGTACCTTGCGTGCCGCCGAATGTGTAAGCAACATAAAATCGTACATGGCGTGCCGCGTAACGTGTTAGCAACATAAAATCGTACCTTGCGTGCCGCCGAACGTGTTAGCAACATAAAATCGTACCTTGCGTGCCGCCGAATGTGTAAGCAACATAAAATCGTACATTGCGTGCCGCGTAACGTGTTAGCAACATAAAATCGTACCTTGCGTGCCGCGTAACGTGTTAGCAACATAAAATCGTACCTTGCATGCCGCCGAACGTGTTAGCAACATAAAATCGTACCTTGCGTGCCGCCGAACGTGTTAGCAACATAAAATCGTGCATTGCGTGCCGCGTAACGTGTTAGCAACATAAAATCGTACCTTGCGTGCCGCCGAATGTGTGAGCAACATAAAATCGTACCTTGCGTGCCGCGTAACGTGTTAGCAACATAAAATCGTACCTTGCGTGCCGCCGAACGTGTTAGCAACATAAAATCGTAGCTTGCGTGCCGCCGAATGTGTTAGCAACATAAAATCGTACATTGCGTGCCGCCTAACGTGTTAGCAACATAAAATCGTACCTTGCGTGCCGCCGAACGTGTGAGCAACATAAAATCGTACCTTGCGTGCCGCCGAACGTGTAAGCAACATAAAATCGTACACTGCATGCCGCGTAACGTGTTAGCAACATAAAATCGTACCTTGCGTGCCGGCGAACGTGTTAGCAACATAAAATCGTACTTTGCGTGCCGCCGAACGTGTTAGCAACATAAAATCGTACCTTGCGTGCCTCCGAACGTGTTAGCAACATAAAATCGTACCTTGCGTGCCGCCGAACGTGTAAGCAACATAAAATCGTACCTTGCGTGCCGCCGAACGTGTTAGCAACATAAAATCGTACCTTGCGTGCCGCGTAACGTGTAAGCAACATAAAATCCTACCTTGCGTGCCGCCGAATGTGTAAGCAACATAAAATCGTACATTGCGTGCCGCGTAACGTGTTAGCAACATAAAATCGTACCTTGCGTGCCGCCGAACGTGTTAGCAACATAAAATCGTACCTTGCGTGCCGCCGAATGTGTAAGCAACATAAAATCGTACCTTGCGTGCCGCGTAACGTGTTAGCAACATAAAATCGTACCTTGCGTGCAGCCGAATGTGTTAGCAACATAAAATCGTACATGGCGTGCCGCGTAACGTGTTAGCAACAAAAAATCGTACCTTGCGTGCCGCCGAACGTGTTAGCAACATAAAATCGTACCTTGCGTGCCGCCGAACGTGTTAGCAACATAAAATCGTACCTTGCATGCCGCCGAATGTGTGAACAACATAAAATCGTACAGTGCGTGCCGCGTAACGTGTTAGCAACATAAAATCGTACCTTGCGTGCCACCGAACGTGTTAGCAACATAAAATCGTACATTGCGTGCCTCGTAACGTGTTAGCAACATCAAATCGTACCTTGCGTGCCGCCCAACGTGTTAGCAACATAAAATCGTACCTTGCGTGCCGCGTAACGTGTAAGCAACATAAAATCCTACCTTGCGTGCCGCCGAATGTGTAAGCAACATAAAATCGTACATTGCGTGCCGCGTAACGTGTTAGCAACATAAAATCGTACCTTGCGTGCCGCCGAACGTGTTAGCAACATAAAATCGTACCTTGCGTGCCGCCGAACGTGTTAGCAACATAAAATCGTACCTTGCGTGCCACCGAACGTGTTAGCAACATAAAATCGTACCTTGCGTGCCGCCGAACGTGTTAGCAACATTAAATCGTGCATTGCGTGCCGCGTAACGTGTTAGCAACATAAAATCGTACCTTGCGTGCCGCGTAACGTGTTAGCAACATAAAATCGTACCTTGCGTGCCGCGTAACGTGTTAGCAACATAAAATCATGCATTGCGTGCCGCGTAACGTGTTAGCAACATAAAATCGTACCTTGCGTGCCGCCGAACGTGTTAGCAACATAAAATCGTACCTTGCGTGCCGCCGAACGTGTTAGCAACATAAAATCGTACCTTGCGTGCCGCGTAACGTGTTAGCAACATAAAATCGTACCTTGCGTGCCGCCGAATGTGTTAGCAACAAAAAATCGTACCTTGCGTGCCGCCGAACGTGTTAGCAACATAAAATCGTACCTTGCGTGCCGCCGAACGTGTTAGCAACATAAAATCGTACCTTGCGTGCCGCCGAACGTGTTAGCAACATAAAATCGTACCTTGCGTGCCGCCGAATGTGTAAGCAACATAAAATCGTACATGGCGTGCCGCGTAACGTGTTAGCAACATAAAATCGTACCTTGCGTGCCGCCGAACGTGTTAGCAACATAAAATCGTACCTTGCGTGCCGCCGAATGTGTAAGCAACATAAAATCGTACATTGCGTGCCGCGTAACGTGTTAGCAACATAAAATCGTACCTTGCGTGCCGCGTAACGTGTTAGCAACATAAAATCGTACCTTGCATGCCGCCGAACGTGTTAGCAACATAAAATCGTACCTTGCGTGCCGCCGAACGTGTTAGCAACATAAAATCGTGCATTGCGTGCCGCGTAACGTGTTAGCAACATAAAATCGTACCTTGCGTGCCGCCGAATGTGTTAGCAACATAAAATCGTACCTTGCGTGCCGCGTAACGTGTTAGCAACATAAAATCGTACCTTGCGTGCCACCGAACGTGTTAGCAACATAAAATCGTACATTGCGTGCCTCGTAACGTGTTAGCAACATAAAATCGTACCTTGCGTGCCGCCGAACGTGTTAGCAACATAAAATCGTACCTTGCGTGCCGCGTAACGTGTAAGCAACATAAAATCCTACCTTGCGTGCCGCCGAATGTGTAAGCAACATAAAATCGTACATTGCGTGCCGCGTAACGTGTTAGCAACATAAAATCGTACCTTGCGTGCCGCCGAACGTGTTAGCAACATAAAATCGTACCTTGCGTGCCGCCGAACGTGTTAGCAACATAAAATCGTACCTTGCGTGCCGCCGAACGTGTTAGCAACATAAAATCGTACCTTGCGTGCCGCCGAACGTGTTAGCAACATTAAATCGTGCATTGCGTGCCGCGTAACGTGTTAGCAACATAAAATCGTACCTTGCGTGCCGCGTAACGTGTTAGCAACATAAAATCGTACCTTGCGTGCCGCCGAACGTGTTAGCAACATAAAATCGTACCTTGCGTGCCACCGAACGTGTTAGCAACATAAAATCGTACCTTGCGTGCCGCGTAACGTGTTAGCAACATAAAATCGTACCTTGCGTGCCGCCGAATGTGTTAGCAACAAAAAATCGTACCTTGCGTGCCGCCGAACGTGTTAGCAACATAAAATCGTACCTTGCGTGCCGCCGAACGTGTTAGCAACATAAAATCGTACCTTGCGTGCCGCGTAACGTGTTAGCAACAAAAAATCGTACCTTGCGTGCCGCCGAACGTGTTAGCAACATAAAATCGTACCTTGCGTGCCGCCGAACGTGTTAGCAACATAAAATCGTGCATTGCGTGCCGCGTAACGTGTTAGCAACATAAAATCGTACCTTGCGTGCCGCCGAACGTGTTAGCAACATAAAATCGTACCTTGCGTGCCGCGTAACGTGTTAGCAACATAAAATCGTACCTTGCGTGCCGCCGAACGTGTTAGCAACATAAAATCGTAGCTTGCATGCCGCCGAATGTGTTAGCAACATAAAATCGTACATTGCGTGCCGCGTAACGTGTTAGCAACATAAAATCGTACCTTGCGTGCCGCCGAACGTGTTAGCAACATAAAATCGTACCTTGCGTGCCGCCGAACGTGTTAGCAACATAAAATCGTACCTTGCGTGCCGCGTAACGTGTTAGCAACAAAAAATCGTACCTTGCGTGCCGCCGAACGTGTTAGCAACATAAAATCGTACCTTGCGTGCCGCCGAACGTGTTAGCAACATAAAATCGTACCTTGCGTGCCGCCGAACGTGTTAGCAACATAAAATCGTGCATTGCGTGCCGCGTAACGTGTTAGCAACATAAAATCGTACCTTGCGTGCCGCCGAACGTGTTAGCAACATAAAATCGTGCATTGCGTGCCGCGTAACGTGTTAGCAACATAAAATCGTACCTTGCGTGCCGCCGAATGTGTTAGCAACATAAAATCGTACCTTGCGTGCCGCCGAATGTGTTAGCAACATAAAATCGTGCATTGCGTGCCGCCGAATGTGTTAGCAACATAAAATCGTGCATTGCGTGCCGCGTAACGTGTTAGCAACATAAAATCGTACCTTGCGTGCCGCCGAACGTGTTAGCAACATAAAATCGTACCTTGCGTGCCGCCGAACGTGTTAGCAACATAAAATCGTACCTTGCGTGCCGCGTAACGTGTTAGCAACAAAAAATCGTACCTTGCGTGCCGCCGAACGTGTTAGCAACATAAAATCGTACCTTGCGTGCCGCCGAACGTGTTAGCAACATAAAATCGTGCATTGCGTGCCGCGTAACGTGTTAGCAACATAAAATCGTACCTTGCATGCCGCCGAACGTGTTAGCAACATAAAATCGTGCATTTCGTGCCGCGTAACGTGTTAGCAACATAAAATCGTACCTTGCGTGCCGCCGAATGTGTTAGCAACATAAAATCGTACCTTGCGTGCCGCCGAATGTGTTAGCAACATAAAATCGTGCATTGCGTGCCGCCGCACGTGCCAGCAACGCGTACGCATGCGCAGCGTGCAGCTCGTCGCAACAGTGACGTATAATTCTAGCATAAACTCACATAACCACGCAAGTAGGTGCAGTTAACACATTTTGGTCACCATTTTTACACTCCCATATAGCTCCATAGAGCCTCACCTCGGGTGTGCACGCCAGCAGGTCCAAGTACGCCTGGGCAGCGTGGAGCCCGTCGTGCGGGGGTCGCAGCGCTGCGAGACAGCGCCTCAGCGCTGCGAGACAGCGCCTCAGCGCTGCGAGACAGCGTCTCAGCGCTGCGAGACAGCGCCTCAGCGCTGCGAGACAGCGTCTCAGCGCTGCGAGTCTCGCATCAGCACCACCCGCGAGCTGCGCACCACACGCTGTTTGCTGTGGCCCCGCGCTCTGATTGCCAGCGCCATACTACCGCGGCGGACATCTTCTCGCTGATGCCGTTCATTATGTACTGTAACACGAGCGAGAGTGTTGTGTTGGATAACATAAAAAGTATTCATTCTACACGTAATAATTGTTTAATACAGTTTACATAGACCGTTCATTAAAATTTCATGTAAAATTTAAATGAAGTAAAAACAATAGTATGTTTTGGCTACAGACTTATAATTACTGCAACATCAACAAAAAGAATAAATAAGATACTTAGCTACCGACATAACCATCCCATTGGGTGTGAAAAGCGAATGTAAATGTTATAGTAGTCATTTTAATAGGCAACAGTTCAACAAAATTCAACAACGTAACCTAGTAACAACGGCATAGAATAATAATATGTTATTTCGTTTTGTTAGAACTGTACATTTGTTTAACTTTTTTCAATAACAATTAAATATTTATAATAATAATGACCGATAACCATTCCAAACATAATAAACAATTACAGATTTAAAGAACTGCCGTCGCTACAATGATGTGTCAATTAACCTTTTACTTTTTAAATAAAAGAGACGTTTCTCGTCACTCGTCACGTTTCGAAATTAATAAATGCGTTGTGTTTATAATAAAACAGAATTTTATTTATTATTATTATATCTATAACACCTGAATAAACGCATTTTTTTAAATTATGTAGATAATAGTTTCATTTTGCTCCTTGAATTTACGAAAGAAAATAATATATTACTTGGACAGGGATTTGCTGATGAATTTTACAATTGCCATATGTTTCAAGTCCGTATCGATTAATTCACTTTATTCGATGTTTTAGCAGGTTACCTCTCTACGAAAATAAAATCGATAGACGTCAAATGTTGCCTATTAAATTGGCTCCACAATAACGTATGGGCGAGTGTAAATGCCATTGTATTGTTATGAGTGAATATAAATTGTATCTGTGAGTTTAATGTGTGTGTGTGGATTGGATTTGTGTATGTGTGTTTATGAAAGTTTGGTATATGCAAACTGTGTGTGTCTGTGTATATTGGAGTTTGGTGGTTCCAGGTAGCAGAAGCACTCTATGCGCTGTGTACGTATGTGTGTGTAAAACTCAAACTGTGAGTGGTGTGTATGAAATTTTATTGTACTCACGTGTGTGTGCGTGTTGTATGTATGAATTTGAAAGTATGAAAGTTTGGTGTTTGGTGCATGTGAATGTTTGTGTGTGTTGTGTATTATCTCACAGCAAGACGTTGCGGCTCCAATCTCGCTAAATTCTGACTGCAGACTGGCAGCTAGTCGCGCTGTACCACCCGCTTCACCTTCACCGCCCTTCTGGTCCAAGTAGTGGAAGCATTCGATGCGCATCTGTAATGTTTTTTTTGGAAGATAAATTTCTCTTTTTTTTTTCAAGCATGTATAACTTAAAAAAATTTGTTGAAATCCTTTCGTTGTCCTCAGTACAACTCAATTGAAGTGAAACTTGGGCGCGTTGAGAGTAAAGTTTCAAAGTCACAGGAATAAGGCTCGGATAACACTTATTTTTTTAAATCGTAATCAATAATTTCATAACGCGTATTGACATGATCAACACAGGTTACAATTGACATTTTAATGTATTAACATAACACAATATACAGTTACATACAGTAAGGAAACTTCATACAAAACGTTCAAATTGCAAGCAAGCGTGTTTACGAGAATTTAAGGCATAGAAATCTAAATAACAAGACACAGAAGTGCTATAATGTCATAATTCGTATGAAAACCGCTGTCGCCAAAATCAACACATTTAAACCGATAGCTAAACAGTACACACAAGTAAACTATGCCTTTTATTGGACAGCTTGATTTTAGTGAAAACTAACTTAAATATTAAATTAAGCTTTTTAATATGTATCCTAACGCACGAATTTACGGTTTATTTTAGAATAACATCCCTAAGCATATGAGACGTTTTGTTTATTTTTGCTCAAATACGCAAAAATTCGGCTTTTCTACAACAGAGGTTGTCAATTTTCAATAGATATAACTTTGAACATAAACTCATAGAAATAAGGTTGAAATTTGTGTTAAACGTGATAATAAGAATGGTCATGGTCATGTGGCATGGTAACCACCTGAGCGGCGACAATGTCACGCGCGCTTACCACTTCTATTGCCTTGTTATTATAGTTGAGCCAATTTAATAGGCAACATTTGACGTCTATCAATTTTATCTTCATAGGGTGGTAACCTGCTTAAAAACATCGATTAAAGCGAATTAATCGATACGGACTTGAAACAATTGTCAATCGAACTTGAAACACATGTCAATGATTTATGATGATTTTTATTCCCAAGTAACCAATGCATTCGATTCTAGATGTCAGATTTCGATTTTTAGAGTAACGTCTCTGGTATTTATAAAGAAAAAAGGTTTATTGACACAAAATTGTAGCGACGTCAGTTCTTTAAATAAGAAAATGTTTATTATGTTTAGAATGGTTTAACAGTAAAATCAAATCTTAAAATTAGTTGCATCGGTCATTATTATTATAAATATGTAATCGTAATTGAAAAAAGTTAAGCAAATGTGCAGTTCTAACAAAACGAAATATCATGTTATTCTATGTCGTCGTTACTAGGTTACGTTGTTGAATTTTGTTGAACTGTCAAATGTTGCCTATTAAAATGGCTCTACTATAATTAGATTTCTATGATTTAGGGGTATTCAGGGGGATCGATAGTAGCGGGTGACACATCCACAGATTTTGAATGATAGATACAAAGATACATAGTATAGAAAAGTGATGTCAATGACTTCACGTTAAATAAATATCGATTGTTTCAGTTTGTAGCCTAACTATATTTTTGGCTTCGGACAATAGATTGTCACAAGTATTCTTTAAAAAAATATTCAATCTACAGTTTTGACTTTCCTACGATTTTATTATATGTACAGATATTAAAATAACCATTACATAAATATGCCTTTATTCGAAAAAAAAATGACAAATTATTTACTGAAAAATACTTTCGTCTACTACGACTAATTCGGAATTTATTGGTAATTTTATAGTGTAAAATATTCTCAATCTTATGAACAGTTTTTTTAAGTAACTGTTTATGTTTAATTCGTTGAAAATTAATTCAGCCACTTTACAGTTTATGTGTTCTCTTAAAGCAGCAACGAAAATGTTATCCATTTTCTCGACATATTACACAAAATCATATGGTGGTATAATTGGTATAGTTGAATTCAAGCAGCCAAATACTGCGCAATTATAGTACGTGGCATTTTTAAAATGATCACCGAAATCAACTTATCTACAAGAACGTGTTCAAATTAAACTGAAATAATATATTTCACCAAAATGTTAAAACATAAATACATAAAAGATAGATATTATAATTATTGTATTTTTATCGATACGTGACGTCACCACTTTGTCAAGCACTAAGCCTGTCAAACTATTTTCTTTTTATTCCTAAAACAAAAAGGTGGAGGTTCTATGCTCGTATAATAATAATTTTAATTTATTTCTGCATATTTTGTGTTTTTTAATTTAATTTAATTTATCGTTTTAAAAATAATTTAGTAGGTATACCTACATACGAGTATTGTAAATTCTGGTTTAAAATAATTATTGAATATATGTATAATACAAATATCAAGTACATATTATAAATAATTTAGGTACAATAACCTTCGGCGTCCATAACAAAACAAGATTTCGAAATATAGAACTGATAAAAACGTAGGTATTTACTTTTACAAGGTGTATTAATTCGGATTGTTTCTTCTTGTAAATTCATATTTAGGCTACACCATTTTTGTATTTTAAGGACGCGTTTACGAATTGACGCGCATCAATTTTAGGTATTGGGTCTTACTACTACACGTGCACGGTTCACACACACAGCGAAATGCGCGAAGCGGCGAAATTATGAGTAAACTAACACGACTTGATAGTTGAGCTTATTTTTATTGCAGTTTTTTTTAACTTTACTTTGATTTGTTTTTAAAAAGTTTGTAACGTTGAATCGTCACAGAAGTAGATCCGGGGCACAGAAGTAGATCCGAAATTATGAGTAAACTAACACGACTTGATAGTTGAGCTTATTTTTATTGCAGTTTTTTTTAACTTTACTTTGATTTGTTTTTAAAAAGTTTGTAACGTTGAATCGTCACAGAAGTAGACCCGGCCCCCGGATCCCAGTCCCAGGGGCTCTCGGCGCGTGTGGCGATACAAGTCGGCAGATTGGGACGAGATGCGTTCTTTCTTTGCATCTTATCCCTGGCGGCCTGTCTGCTTTTCTTCTGAAGACCCTTCAACCTGTGCGGATGCTGTGACTGATGTGCTGCGGCAGGGAATGGAGTACTTTATTCCATTCTCCGATGTAGCCACGTCCAGCAAAGCTCAACCCTGGTTCAGAGCCGATTGCAGACGCGCTGAAGCGCTTAAGCATGAAGCATATCTGGCTTGGGTTGATGCTCGACACCGCAAGGCCAAGGACGTGTCAGAGAAGAAGAAAGCCTTCAATCGGGCCGCCAAGTCCTGCAAAAAGGCTCTACGGAAAGCTCGATTTGACCACGTCAGCCGTATAGGGAACAAACTGGCTTCTTACCCCTCTGGTAGCAAAGCGTTTTGGTCCCTGGCTAAGGCGGTTGAATCGAATTTCTGCCGCCCCTCACTTCCCCCACTGCTGAAACCGGATGGGTCGCTGGCTCACACCGCCGTAGAGAAAGCGAACCTTTTTGCTTCTCTTTTCGCGGAAAATTCTCGTCTTGATCCCGCAAATGCGAAACCTCTTAGTCTACCTGGATGCGAGGTGAATATGCCGGAAATTCGCATCCGTCAGACTGAGGTTCTTAAAACGCTGCGGAATCTTGACGTGAATAAAGCCAGTGGCCCTGATGGAATTCCAGCCATAGTACTTAAAACCTGTGCACCTGAACTTGCTCCTGTTTTGACGCGCCTCTTTCGCCTCTCGATAGCGACTGAAATAGTACCGAAATCTTGGAAACTTGCCAACGTGCAGCCCGTGCCCAAAAAAAGCAGTCGTGCCGACCCCTCCAACTACAGGCCAATTTCAGTCACGTCCATACTCTGTAAGACTATGGAGCGTGTACTGAACAGCCGGCTCCTGGCACACCTAGAAGCGAACGACCTCCTCAGTGACCGACAATACGGGTTCCGCCGAAACCGGTCCACTGGGGATCTTCTAGCGTACGCCACCTACATCTGGAGCGAGGCCATCGAGAATCATGGTGAAGCACTTGCTGTCTCTCTTGATATCTCGAAGGCCTTCGACAGGGTCTGGCATGATAGTCTTATTGGCAAGCTTCCAACCTATGGTCTGCCTGCTGGTCTCTGCGCCTGGATCTCAGATTTCCTGAGAGACCGGTCGATTCGAGTAGTCGTCGACGGTTGCTCGTCCGACCAATTGGCTATTAATGCCGGAGTCCCTCAGGGATCAGTTCTCTCCGCAACACTCTTCCTGCTACACATTAACGATCTGCTGAGACCCGGTATCTATGGGTACGCAGACGATAGCACTGTTGTGGAGAGATATGCATCCAGCGCGCGAGCCAGTGCGGCACAAATCCAGTCGCTTCGGGAGGCGATGGTCGAACGCATGAACTTGTCCTTACAGGCTGTCTCCGAGTGGGGCGAGGCCAATCTGGTCAAGTTCAATGCGACCAAGACCCAGGCGTGTCTATTCTCCGCAAAACGGAGTCCATTCAACCTGACTCCGTCCTTCCAAGGTGTATCCGTGCCGATAACTGACCGCCTCGAGCTTCTTGGAATCACCCTAACGCCTACTCTTAATTTTGGTTCATACATTGAATCCATAGCCCAAGTAGCCTCGAAAAAGCTTGGTATACTGGCAAAGGTGAGGCAGTATTTCAGCCCGGGACAGTTGCTCAATCTCTACCAAGCACAAGTCCGTTCGTGCATGGAATACTGCTCTCATCTCTGGGATGGATCTGCCAAGTACCAGCTGGAGTCGCTTGAGGCGATAGAGAGGCGTGCCAAGAGGCTCATAAACGACGATGTGCTAGTAGGCAAAAAACTCCAGAGCCTCGCTCATCGTCGCAGAGTGGCAAGTCTATCGGTTTTTTACCGGATACACTTTGGAGAGTGCGCTGCGGAATTGCACGACCTTATTCCGCCATCCCCGTTTTTCCTTCGTTCATCGAGGCGCACAGATTCTAGGCATCGCCACATGGTTGACGTTCCATGTACCCGGACTAAGCGGTTCGGATCGACATTCTTTATTCGAACCGCTAGGGACTGGAACATGCTTCCTGAATCTGTATTCCCCGATGAGTACAATATGGGGGTCTTCAAGAGGAGAGTGAACAGGTACATTCTAGGGAAGCACGCTCCATCTTAGGCCACATCTCAGCTTACCATCAGGCGAGATCGTGGCCAAGTGCTCCCCTATCGCAGCATAAAAAAAAAAAAAAAAAAAAAAGATACCATTATAGATAATTTCATTGGACAGTGATTGATTGGTAAACAAGTACTTGCCAAAGTGTATTTCGAAGACTGCTACTGGAACTAATAGACGAATAGAGCTAAGTTTACCGAGTTTGGGCTCGTTTTGTTAGTTATGTTGAGACCTTACCTCCGGACTTGATGGAGTGACCTGAAGGTGTACTTCGAAGACTGCTACTAGAACTAATATACCAGCTGAGCTAGGTGTGCCGAGTTTGGGCTCGTTTTGTTAGTATATAATTTTGTTGTGGTATCAAATGCAAGTGGGTTTTCAAAAACTAGAAATAAAATACGTTTATTTGGCACACACATATACTACTGATACGTACTTTCAAATACTTTTTAGGTTCCAATATACTGAAAAGTGAAACATTATTAATCTATAAATATTAAAATCAATGCCACTTTGCGTTGTAATTTTATAACTCAAGAACGGGCTCACCTATCCAAACAAAATGTTTAGGCTTTTTCCGGTCTATTTAGTAGATGGTTTATGTGAAGTTTGGTAAGGTATAGTAGGGTAGAATAGGGTAAAGTTGTGTAGAGTAGAGTAGTGTATAGTGTAGGGTAGGGTAGAGTAGGGTAAAAGATAAAAAAATAAATAAAACTCACGAAAAATATATTATTTTTTATTAATTTTTAGTTTTCATTATATTATTATGGCAATGTGTCGAATGTTCCCGTAGTTCTATATTTCTTTTAAGTCTTGGATCGATCAATTCTGGAAGGAGACAGTTCTTATAAAATCTAATAATTAAATGTGTTTCCATATTCTCCTTCCAGAATTGATCGTCTCTGGCTATAAATTCATGTTTTATTTTTCCAGGGCCCGTCCAAATAGCAAAGACAAGTCTTTTCCCCTGTAATTCTTAGCTGACCTTGAATTTGTAAATACCATTTATGTTTTGTGTTTACTACTATTTGTTTCGAAGTCGAAGCGTATTTCCAAAAGTCGACTTTTTTTTGTCGTATTGCTTCTTCTGGGTCCATTCCATAAGCTGACGACGGGCATTTGATTTCCACTATGTCGTGTGCACATTTTCCATCCGGACTTGCACCGAGTAAAGAAATTTCTTTGTCTATCGTCAAACCGCACGGCAAAATTTCCGTGTTCAGCACTTGTTCAAGATCGCGTAGTGCGGCGTACTCATTATTTTTACCATGTTTGATGGACGGAACATTACTTAAATCTCTTCCATATAAAATTTGTTTCACTAATGGTGCACAATTGGAGCTTGGGCGTCGTTTACATACTGAAGAAAACCATGAAGCTGTAAGCAATTTCCTTCTGGTTTCCAACCATAAAGGACTAGCACTTTGTAAGATTGTGTCTTGTTCGATCTTGTCTTTTTCTTCAGAAGTGATTTCTAATCTAAACAAAAAGTCCCTTTTAGCTATTTCATATTGGTTATCGTCCATGTCAACTTTTAGGCACTCTTCGCCATAATGAACGTCCTTGTTAGTGGTAGGCTTGATAACTTTTTTCTTTTTGATTCTTTTTTCACGTTTAATTTTTGACGAATGTTTTCTAATCGGACTATCTCATGGTTTGCTTCAGTGCCAAAAATATATTTATGAACAGTTGACTGTAAGGCACCCGAATTATACGATATAACGGCTGCGGCACAGCGGCCAGCATACGATCGCCGTTGCAAAAAATTCACCCTTTTTCCGCCAACAAATTTAGCTACTCTGGCGTTAAAACTCTCTACCAAGTTGTTTGTTTCGTTGTGTACGAAGCTATAAGCGTGGAACGACAAACGATGAGCCAAATCTTAAATTTTTTGGAACACTCCATTTGCTTTCAGTTCTGGCACCATATTTTCGGTACGTTTCTTTATTTCATCGTTACAGAAATATGATGCGCATTTTGAATGATCCCCGAAAATGTGATAAGGACCATTAGTTATATCTTTTTTTTATATTTTCCATTTTCTCGGAAAATGGAATATTTTGCTTGACCCAATATTTGACACTACTATCTACTCCCCATCGTATCCGCAAATAATTGTCTTTTAATATTTTTCGGGCTCTTATGGGATATATGGTGTTACTCGATATTGATAAAAGCCCTTTGCAATAATTTCTGAGCAAATGATTTTTGCACTCGACTTTACCCAAGGTCACATTCTCATATGGCCTAGAATTTCGTATACTAGCATATGTGCTTGAATCACCATCAGCTACATACTGATTATAAATGAGACCATGACTTTCTATAGATTTTTTGAAACCCTCTGTTATTATAGCCGCTTCCATTGCAGTAGAAGGCCCTTGAAAAATTTTAAAACACTTATGTTTCGGTGGTTGTACTTCTTTGGAATGTGCTCGTGAACAGATGATACAAGTATTGTTTTTTACTCCGTAGAAAAGAACTTTCTTAGAAAAAAATCCTACAATAGCACCAACTCCAAAAGACGCACTGTAATTCGTTCCATACGAACGTTTGGACCAACATGCATCACCCGATACAGGAATCATTGGTATTCCATTATCATTTACGCGTCCAATAGATAGAGCATGATTCTTCTCTTCCTTACCAGCTTCTGCCATACAGTGCTGAGCAGTTTTGTGCCACCATCAACAAATAACATCATGTTTACATTGATACAATCGTACTGACATAGGTGGTATATTTACATGACAAAGAACCGTATTTAGCTGGGTAACTACGGCACCAATAGTCATAATACCGGCCACGATTTCCTCATTCACATCCATTTTATTTTCCGAATATTTGGAAGATTTTAATTCAAACTCTTTGCTGCACATTCGGCACTTCATATGAAAAGTTGAGTTAAATCCAGTCCTTTTTTCATTTACCATTTCAACGGTACCTAAATTACAATTAAACATGGAACTATGATTACTGATTTCTTGAAGCTGTTCCATAAAATAACCTATTTCTACGACCCTTCTAACTGAAACCTGGAACGGTTCTGTTTCCTCATAGTTCGTGTTCTAAAAACAAAATAGGAAAAAAAATTACTAGTTATTTTACAAATAAAATCAGTCATTTGAAATGCATTACTATAAAGTATAACTTACGTAAGACATTTCCAAATTGTTATCATCAGAAGTACTACAACTTTGTTGTTCATATCTTTCCGTATGCCCTTCGGGTGTATCATCATGACTACCTTCATCCTTTTTCCTGTGAAAAAAGATCCTATGACAATAAATGTTCACAAATATGCATGTATTTTTAATAATCATATAAGTACTAACCGATTACTCTTTTCTAAGTTACGTCTACAAGCGTGAACTTTCTTACGCGAGCTTGTCCCGAACGTCTTAGGCCTTGGCATCTAAAACCAAAATTGTGTTATAAGAGCTATAGACTATGTACACACTCTTATCAGCTAGCTTTACTCGTTTAATAGTTCCAGTAGTTTCAACGTAAACATTTAGGTCACTCCATCAAGTCTGGAGGTAAGGTCTCAACATAACTAACAAAACGAGCCCAAACTCGGTAGACCTAGCTCCAACTAGTATAATAGTTCCAGCAGCAGTCTTCGAAGTACACCTGCAGGTCACTCCATCTAGTCCGGAGGTAAGGTCTTAACATAACTAACAAAACGAGACCAATCTCGGTACATCTAGCTCTACTTGTCTATGAGTTCCAGTAGCAGTCTTCGAAGTACATGTCAGGTCCCTCCATCAAGTAAGAAACTAAATATGAAATTTATAATCCCGTATAAAAAACTATAAATAAAATCTTACCTTGGTGCGCCTTGGTTGTCGGTGCAGAATGCGTGAAGTATCAAGTATAATGAGTCAAATATTTTGTATTCGTACAGCGATCTCTTCGTAAACGAGGAGCTGTTTACAAGCGTCGCAGTGTCCACTCACAACGGCGGCCGAGCGCAGACTAAAATATTCATTACAAATTTTTGTGCAATAATCAAGATAGTGACCAATAAAATAACCCTTATTTCAATGCAATAAGTATCACGCGTTACAGCTAAATATGTGAAAAAATAAGATTTGATTTTAATTTTTTTTTTCAGCCTATTTGTAACATTTTGATAGTTTTCTTTTCTACCTTTTTGAGTTGAACATGTCTGCTTACTTAAAATATTTTTAAATAATTAAATTTATTTCACTAAATAAAAGAAAAATGTTCCTTTATTCAGCACGATATTGTCAATTTTGTGTGAAGAGGCAACGGAAATTATTTTTTACAATATTATAAACCAAAATTTTCGACTAAAAAATTGCTACGATTTAAAGATTAAGGAGTAATCTATCTATGGTAATTATTACTTTAATTTGGTTTTGTATTATTTTGCCGCAAAATGTACCGAAAAACTGCTTATTTTTGTCAGATTCGTAAACGCGTCCTTAACGAGTTTTAATCTAAAAATTACCACAAAATCGACTGTGAAAAAAAAGCAAACAGAAATATACAGGCCGAATTGATAACCTCCTCCTTTATTTTTGAAGTCGGTTAAATATCAAAAAGGTAACAGCCCGGTACCTACTAGGGAAGCGCGTACCATCTTAGACCGCATCTAGCTTTCCATCAGGCGAGATTGTGGTCAAGCGCTTCCTTATCTAGAATAAAAAAAAAAAAAAAAGCCCTATAGCTATAGTTATACAGTGCTAACGTCATAATTTCATCGCAGGGGCATTAGTTTCCTAACTGTATGTACGTATATATCTGTCAACTGTGAACATAATTCAAATGTTGATTAAGTTAACGATTTTCTTTTATCCATATTTAATTGGTAATTAAAACTTTAATTGGTAAACTTCTAATAATTTAATGTTAATTACAAACCAAACAAATTATATTGATGGGGAGAACTAAATAAAAAAAACTGACCTCTAGATGCAAGAATAGCAAGCACTTATGGCAAAGTTCAGTAAAGATGGCCGCCGCCGCGTTCAAGTCGTTCACAAACTTATCAGTTAATTGCAGAGCTGGACTCAAAGTGTTCGGAAGTGGTAGAATGTTAGCGCTTATCCATTCCTGAAAAATAATTGTGTTAATACAGTAGAACTCCAATTATCCGAACTCCGACTATCCGAATCGCCGATTATCCGAATCACAAAAATTTTTCCAAAAAAAGTCTAAGTGCGCTATTATTCTTCCCCCCGCGAAGCCAGTGTTTGCGCGTCAAGACTTGACTTGTCTTAACTTGCCGTTGTGCCTACACTGACTTGAGATGTTTAAAAAACAACGATTTTTATTTCTAAACTTGTACATAAGTACATTTTATTTATATTTAAAACATGTGAAAATTTCATGTTTCTTTCATTTAATTCAATAAAAAAATTGTGCAATATCAAAACGTAGCTTTTATTCTCACCAATGGCAATTTTTGTTTAAATCCGATTATCCGAATATTTGATTATCCGAATGGGTCCCGGTCCCCATTAATTCGGATAATTGGAGTTCTACTGTATATATTATACAGGGTGTCCCACTGTTGGTATACTAAGCTCAAAGGAGGTTATAGTTTTGCATACGCTGAGTACATAAAAAATAATGAAAAAATTCCAGACGCATTTTTTTTTCAAATAGATGAATTCTTAAAACTCTATGTGTACACCCATAACAAGCGAGCCGCCCAACTTTGCCACCAGCACGTGAGCTATCGTTTAAGATTATGTTTTCATAGATAAAATGCTCATATTAGAGAAGCGGTATATGCCGGCTACGCGAAGCTAGAGAAGAAAACATGGATTTTCAGGAAAAATTTAGCAAAAAATTTTGGACGTAATTTTTTTTTGAAGTATTTTTTACGTGATCAGTGTATGCAAAACTACAAGTTCCTTCGCGCTTAGTATACCAATAGTGGGACACCCTGTATAAATCTCGTGTCACAATGTTTGTCCTCAATGGACTACTAAACCACTTAACCGATTATAATAAAATTCGCACACCATGTGCAGTTCGATCCAACTTGAGAGATAGGATAGTTTAAACATGTAGGTACCACGGGCGAAGCCGGGGTGGACCAATAGTTGTGTTAATATATTTATGAATATTCATCGTTATTTGGATGTTTAAATTGATAACTATGTTTTGTTTTTCGTTGTGGAACTTGTGCGTGGTCCTTCGAGCCGGATAAAAATAAGTGCAGTCCTTCAAGTCAATTGTGTACATTGTTCTCTTATAAGTAAATATTGGTTTAATTTACAATAGTACGTATTTTATGAGTTAATTTAAATAGGTACGTACCTGTAGACAGTACAAATAAATATAACAAAATATTTCCCGTTAGGTTATTCCTAAAAAAATAACCTATAAAAGTTAAAATTAAAATGAGTAAAGTAATAAATGTTGTTAAAACCGGTAAGATATTAATTTAGGCATTTTGCTTTTTATTTAAATTATCATATGGGTTAAAATGCTTCATATTATATTGCCACCAGCTTTCCGCCCGCGGCTTCGCCCGCGTATTTATTTTTTTTTGAGTTTGAGTTTTTATTTGAAGAAAAACCTGCTAGTTCCGTTTCCGTGGGATTTCCGAGATAAAACCTATCCTATGTGTTAATCCAAGTTACCATCTATATGTGTGATAAATTTCATTGTAATCGGTTCAGTAGTATTTGCGTGAAAGAGTAACAAACATACACACCTACACATACACATACATCCATCCGCACAAACTTTCGCATTTATAATGTTACTAGAGGTCCACCCCGGCTTCGCCCGTGGTACATATTTCGCAATAAAAGGTAGCCTAAGTTCTTTCTCGGGTATCAAAATATCTCCATACCAAATTTCATGCAAATTGGGTCATTAGTTTAGGCGTGATTGAGTAACAGACAGACAGAGTTACTTTCGCATTTATAATATTAGTATGGATAAATTAAATTAGTAGGATTTGACTTACCATAGTTTCAGCAAGCAAAGGTAGCACTTCAAGCTGGTGCATGTCGCTGACTATCTCTTTGATAGTAACTTCACCATCACCAAGACTCGAACCGAGGAGTTCAGCTTCACGCTCGTAAGCTGCTTTTAATTCCTACACATTTGATAAAGTGGAATTATTTTTAGCATTATGATGATGATAGGGTTTTTTCGCCACTCCCCCCCCCCCAAAAAACCCAACTTACTCCCCACCCTTGAGGACTCTCGATATGATCATCGGACATGTCAAGGAATAACACTGTAGGTACAATAGAATGCCTTAGAAAATGTTTGCCGTGCTTCTGCTTCCTTAAATAGTCATAACCTTTTATTATTTATGAACCGATTGACATGAAATAAACACTAATTTATGTTAAATGAAGCTTACCACAATATATAAGAGAAAACCGTATCTAAATCGGATAAGCCGTTTCTGAGATTAGCATACAGATAAACAGACAAAAAAAAATATTAACTACAGTTTTGGGTTCAGAAACGATTTTACAATAACACCTCCTAATTTTTTTTACATATTTTCATGATACAGACATCATTTTTCTACAATTTTATTATATTATTATCTACTAGCGGTCCGCCCCGGCTTCGCCCGTGGTACATATTTACGTTTTCTCTACATAAGAACCATCCTCGTACTTCAAGGAATATAATAGAAAAGAATTATCGAAATCGGTTCAGCCGTTCACACGTGATGCCGTGACAACGCGAAACGGGTGCGGACCCGCCGCCTTTTTATAGCTCCCGCCGCGAAGCGCGTCGAACGCGGCAACTGATACACAAAAATAATCCTTATGGCATGTAATTCACGCGCGATGACTTATAGCGTATTTCATGTATAACTTTGGTGTTTCTACACCGATTTACATGATTCTTTTACTATAACCTGCCCAGGAGTATGAAGAATAATTGTGCCAAATTTGATTAAAATCCGTCGTGTAGTTTTTGTTTCTATAACGAATATACAGACAGACAGACAGACAGACAGACAAAAATTTTACTGATTGCATTTTTGGCATCAGTAGCGATCCCTTATCACCCCTTCATAGTTTTTTTTTAAATATATTTCATGTACAGAATTGGCCTCTCTACAGATTTATTATAAGTATAGATAGATTTACTTGAATTGCCTTGGTGTTTGCATTCATCCATACACATATAATATAGCTTTAATTCTTCAAAAGTGTCTTTGTGACAGCTTTATCTTTCTTCTATAATAATACTCAATTAACCAATTATGTTCTCTCCAATGGCTCTCTATGCGTTGTGTGTGTATCCTATCAGGTGCCACAAACTTATTAATAGGATCACTGTGGTTCACACGTTTGTGAATGAAACCATGTTCAGAAAGGCTTGAATATGCTCTCCAATATATATGTATTATTGAACCTTCCTGAACATGTTTCTTTATAAGTGGCCAATATATCAGCCAATCACTCATTATCGGGGCTTCTAGTCTTAAATCATCTTGACCATCCTCTATCATTCCTATGACCCAATGAACTTCTATATTTCGGCCTCTATTATATTTTCCAATGCCAAACTTAGATTCATCTATTTGTACAACTTTGTTTGGTCCACCGATTTTCTCAAGAGGTTTGGTGCTCTAATTCATAAACAACGATCGTCTCTCAGCAGTAATTAAACCAATCTGCTATTGTTTTTGCTGAGAGCACCAGGTCATTATCGGTGGCTAGTTGAATTTGGGTCTGTTCATAAGATAATCCAAGACTATAGGTATACATAATATGCAGCACAAGAGAGATTTTTAGGCGCACATTTTCGAAAAAAGTCCCTTGCGCACGGGCAACAGGTTTTGACCTGCAGTTACTAATTTTACGGCAGCGAAACCTTCCGAATTGACCATTAGCTTCCAGACACATAGGGGTTTTGTGAATACGACATTTTTTATCCTTGGAAATCATTCCTCGCTCCTCAGCAGCCTGTAAACATTGTTCTTGAGTTCCTAGTTTACTGTGTATTTTTTTCCAGTTCCACATTGATCTGAAGCAATTAATATTAATTTATTAAAAAACTTTACATTAATTGTTTTCAATATTGATTTGAAATATGACAGATTTAATGAAATAGACATTATGGTTAAATTTTTGAAACATGCTCCCTGAATTTCATTATTTTGAGGTGTCTAATCGGTAAAGGGTAGTGTTTTGTACTTACGAATAAAATATAATATCACATCCTGGATGCCACTCACTTTTGCAACCACGCACAAATATTTAACAACCATTTTTATTAATTTTGGCTATGTTCAAAGAACAAACTTCTAAGAACAAACTCACGAAATGAACATAAACATCCGCCTGCCGCCATTGCATTTGCGGTTTGCCCCATATCTCTTTTCTTATGGTGGCAGTACACATTGGGCCAACGTGTTGGGCCAACGGGTTGGGCCAACGTGTAGAGAGCTACTTGGCGGTATGTTGGCTTCATTAGCCTAGTTGGCGCCAATATTGGCAGGCCAACCGAATGTTGTCGGTTTTTTGTGCACACATCAAAGGATCTTGGCGCGCTCCACAAACAGCGTTCACACGTTGGTGTCTTGTTCAGTTTGTTGTTACTCGTCAGCGGAGACAGTATCGTTGCGCGTCAATGAAATTTACGTTTAACCATGTTCCGATAGCGATGGCGGCGCCGAGGTTTTACAATTCGTAGATTTGTATCGACATGAAGGAATAATTTGGAATCCGCGGCATGAACTACACAAAAATAAAACCATATGACTCAATAAATTAGATGTTCTATTTTCTATTTATTATATTATTCTAGATGTTTTTCTTATCTAACTTTCATACAATGCGATAAAAAAATGAATATATTTATAAAATGAGTAAAATAGTATTAAAAAGTTACTTGTTCTTAAAAATTAAATAACAATAGGTATACAATGAGCATGATTTTGATCAAATTGTGCTTTATTACATAAATAATATTATCATTTAATAAAATAATATCTAAAATCTAATCTTTAAAGTTTCGTTTTATAGGTAGTTAAAATTAAATTAAATGTAAATTTTAAACATTTTAAACATTTGAAAAAATCTAAACATTATAACTGTACAAATAATGTTTTATTTATACAGTTATAAAAAAAGGACAATAGAGATTGGAAAATGGTATCATCGCAGACGGCAGAGTACACTCATTGTTATTGATGCACATGTACGTAATAATTAAACGCACTGTATAAATAAATTGCCGCGGCTGCAAGAACTTCTACGGACTACGTCCATCTTTGAAGCGCCAATGCAGAATGATCAGTACGCCAATGTGTGAACAGGAATCTTGATATCCTTCATTTTTTCCCAACACGTTGGCCCAACGCCTTGGCCCCATGTGTACTGCCGCTATTAGTATAGCGCCGTCTCCTTCTGTTTGGCAAACTTGGCAAGCGTGTGGTGCCGGGGAAGAAATTAAAATCACCAAAAACATTTTCAAATTTCGCGCTATGCCTAAGTTGCCAAAGGGTCCCACTGGCGGCGCTAGTAGTCATACTTTTAAACCATCATTTTTGTATGAAGATGACGTTCTTCTCCGCTAGGAGTAACAGCATCTACAGACGCTCCGATTTGGTTGGTGCCAACCATATCGGAACCGACAAGGCAACCATTCCAACATTGCTACAGATTGTCCGACGGTTGGCCTTCCAGCTGTCAGTTGACCATAGAGTAATATGTCAGTTGACCATAGTACGAAGAGAATGGGCTAAATTCTACTATAGAAATAGAGAAAATTACAGTCATATGCGGCTCTTACAACTTATTTTTTAAGGTTTTTAATGTAGCCGCACTGTCAATTTTTTTTAATACTTCTAACATAATAAAATACGCTTGATTTCTGGCATCTCTATTTGCGTAATCTTTGTTACTTAAGTCCCACAAACAGGGAAAGTCTTTATATAGTTCCAGCAATTTTATTAATATGTCACGTTCGGTGACCGTAACTCCCTCGGCGTTCATGTTGACGTCCTACACCGGCGGCGTTGCGAATGTGAATGAGCCAATTACCTATATTACTCTATGGAATGAGCCGATTTGGTCGGAACAAAGCTTCCAGACGTTCCAATTTGGTTGGATCGGATAGGAAGTTGGTTTGGTCGGTATCGCCGGCGCATCCGACCACGTCAAACCAATATTAATAATAATTATGTCGGACCGACCGCTCTCTACACTTTCCGATTTGGTCGTGGTCGGATGGTTGGCACCAACCAAATCGGAGCGTCTGTAGATGCAATAAGAGCGTTTTCACATTATCCGATCCGATATCGGATATCGGACGCCGATAGCCGATATCCGATATCGGATACAATTTTCCCTTTCACATTGTCCGATAAAATCCTTCCGATATCATCATGAGTGTTGCCAGAAATTTTTAGAGAAAACTAAACTAAATTGCCAGTTGATAAAAAAAGGTATAATTAAAAAAAAATTCAAATGATAGATCATAGTTGTACATACATTAAAAATAACTACGTAAAAAAAAACAACTTCAAAAAAAGAAAAGTAAAATGTAAAAAAGATTTGATATCATTAATTAGATGCATATTATTTAGATGTGCTTTTTACTAAATAGTTTTGATATCGGTCATTTGTATAGTATATGTTAACACATTATAAATTAAATACCTACTACAATAATATACTATTATATCAATATTAATATATTAAAATATTAATACTAATTATATCAATACCTACTACAACCTAGTATTAGTTAATAGTTTTAGTAATACATTTCTATCAGTAAATACCTTTCAAAATCTATTAAATGTATTTTTAACAAGACGTACCTAGTCATTTAGTAATTTTTTCACTATATACATTTATAAAAGTTCATATAGTACCTATGATAAATTTATTAAGTGATACAATCTTTGTTCACATTTTCTATTCTTTTTCTTATTGCACTGTAAATAATATTGTCACCCGTTCAAAAGTAATTTCCTGTAAGTAAAGATACATAAATTATTTTATTGTCATAAGCAATTATTTTAGAATTAAGAGTTTTCAAATATTCTTTGTTGTTAATTCAAAATAAAAATAAAATCGGTGTGAAATCTCCTCCTTTTTTTGAAGTCGGTTAAAAACAAAGCACTCAATGACAACAATACAATAAACAGCACAACCAACATCCGAGAAGGAGGAGGAGCGAGGCAGAATGAGTTAAATAAAATAAAATAAAGTTGATAGACACTAATATTTTCGAAGATAGATATTTGAATTTAAGAACGCAATATATTTTTGTTTACTTCAGTTCAGCCAATTGCCGTATATTTTAATACGGTAATTAAAATAGCTGCCGTATAAATCGTATTTTTAATGCCTATAAATACTTAAATGTGTGATTTCTTAATAAAAAAAGGTTTCTTTTAATAGAAAGGATTTTTGGTTAAAGCAAAGAATTTTTTTAAAGATTTAGCGCCATATAAGACTGAAAATACACAAACTAGTGCTTTTTTGCTGTTGGTATACTGCCTTTTCGAAAATTGAGTTGGCAACACTGAACATTATCGTCCGATAGCTCACGGGCATATCGGTGTCGGCTCCGATATCCGATATCGGATCGGACAATGTGAAAGACAGGTACATATAGTACGACATAAAAGAGATGAAATTAATTATATTGGAACTAATTCGTTTTTCATTACCTGGCAACCCTGAATTGCCAATGTAGCTGTCAAGTTGAATAAAAATTTGTTGTTTTTTTCGTGAAATGGAGAATTATTGAGATAAAATTGTTATTTAGAACAAGAAGTTTAAATAAAAAAGGAGAAATCATGAAAAAGGTTAAACGTAGCGGTGTCCGTGATGTCATGTATGAAGTTTTTATTCGGTGTTTGTCCGAATTTCAAGCTGGAAAGTTATTGACTGATTTGGAAAACGTTTACAAACGTACAGCAGAATATACCGGTGAGATTCCTTTTATTTTTGCTCAGTACTACGTAAAATAGAATATTCCATTAGTGACGAGTGTTTAATGTATCTATGTATGGCGATTATTACGTTTTCGCAATTTAATTTGAGGTTATTTGTATGTAAACAAAAACTAGTTTTTATAGTGCGACCAGCACAATTTGAGTCAAGAAGTTATATCCAATCCAACCAGCCTCAAATAAAGTACCTAGTTTAGATTTTACTACATAGTATAGTGATAACTGTTTTCATACAGCTATCTATTAATCATTCAAACCATAAGAAAAAAAATCATATTTTAGATTTAGCTTACTAACTACTTACTAGAGTAGCGCAGGGACGCTGGCCTCCTACATTAAAAAAAAAATTAATAAAATAAAGGAAGTTTTAGTTTTAAGCTACTATAAAATATGTTAAATGTACTATTTGATTTTATTCATCTTAATTCGTTTGTTATAGGGGTTTCTGAAAGCACAGTACGCAGGATAGTAGAGGAAGGGAGTAGAAATGAAGGCAAAACCCTGTACGAAGACATAGAGAAATTTATTATTCACGTTGGTGATGAGAGCAGTGAAGATGACTCAGATAGCTGTTATAGTGCTGAAGAACCAAATGATGATACTGAAGATGCCCCGTACCCTCTTGCCAGTACTTCGAAACAGAGTGATGATCAGTCCTTTGAAGGAGTAGAATATTTAGATTTTGATGAATTATATTAATGTACAAAATTTATCTACAAAAAAAATAAAAATATGTAGTTTTCAAATCGCCTTGTTTTTTTTCTACCCAACGGACCCAGATAGAGGGTAATGTGTTTGAGCTGCATGCATGCTTGTTTGTTTGTATGTTTGATTCTTTGTGCGCCTCTGCAGTCTAAATACTTGACCGATTTTTATAAAAAAAACTAATTCCAAATACATTTAAGTAAAATTTGACCTAGGTAGGTCAATTAAAATACTAATGTATTTTTGTCTTAAATTTACACTATTGCTACAATGAAACAATTATAACGGTTTAAATCGCGGTATTTATTTTAGATTATATTACATATATAGATTTTTAGATTTTTATTCTATAGTATCAAGATCGCTTGCGTCGCAGTATCAGTGTTGCTATATGAGCGACGGTGGCGCCCTCATTTATTTTCATCTCTTTTGTGTCGCACTGTATTTCATACATTTTACTTCCCTCCGATATCGGATATCGGCTATCGGCTTCCGATATCCGATATCGGATCGGATAATGTGAAAACGCTCTAATAGTGTTCTGTGGCCAGACGGCAGACGCCATCTTGCAGGCGATACACAATGTGTTGTTTGAAGTGCTCTGTGGTATATTTCGTACAAAAGTGTTAATTGTTCATAATTTGTTATATTATCAAACCTATAATTAGGTATTGAAGGTAATTTATCAATCATTGTACCTTTTAATATATTATTTAATTACAAAAAATTATTCCGAAAATGGAAGAGATCAAAATGGCGGAGGATCAAACTTCGCCATATAAAATTATTTAGATATTTTTTACGTAAAATACATAAAATTATTGCTGTAATATTTAATCTATTCATTTAATAACTTTTAGGATTCGTGATGGAACCATCATTGGATGCGTCCTTAGTGGCGCAATCCATAAACTACCATGGGCAGCAGTTACAAAAAACGTGGGAGAATGAGCGAGGAGAAGATGACCTCGCTAAGTTAGGTGTGGGGGCGTTAGATTTCGCCGTATATCAGTCGCGACATAAGCACCTAACTTTCCAAGATCGAGGAAAGCGACTAAAACTTCACCAATTCATTGCCAAAGAAGCTAATGCTCTGTTCGATGCATCGTTACTGGAAGAGGCACCATCATCCTCAAGTTTAGGAGCTGATTCTTTGACACCAGAGGACAGTAAGTATTCCTTTTAAAATATGCTCTGTTCACTTTTTCTTGAGTTAAATTCAAATAAATCCAACTGAGTTGTTAATTTATATTTGTGTAATACAAGAATGCTAATTCTATGAAGTTTTTAAGTATTATTTACCTATTGATGTGATTAAAATATGAGGTAAATAAAATAAATTGTATTTTCCTTATCACTCAAATTGGACATTGATCTCTTCACTGTATAAACATTAATAATTATTGATGTACATGTACACATGTGAATATCCTCGCCTAATGCAAGGATCTACATAATATAATAATTAATAATATTTTCTCTCATAGTCACAGACTATAAAATCAATGACTTCATCTGAAATCTAAACTGCTATTCCTTGTTACAGATTTGTATGCATTAATGCCACCGTTTGAAACATTCCTAAATGTGGACAAGTCTGCAAGGTTACGCCATTTCTTTGATGTAAGTTTAAATTACTTTTTCATAGATATGATTACTACTTTTATCTTAAATGTGTCTAGATTTGAAATAATTGTGTTACCCATATAGGTACAAACATGCTATGCTGTACTGCTTTTAATGAAATATGTTTGGAAATGCATAAGGGTGAAACTATGGAAAGCGAATGCGAAATAAATTAATAATTTGTTTTTTAATTTGTGGTCTTGATAATTTAGTACTTCACATATATTAAATATCATCTTCTTGGCAGAATGTGAAAACAGGAGAGCTCATTATTGGAGCAGTCATCAATAGGACAGCATCTGGTATGATGCTGAAAGTTCTCTGCACCGCAGGACCCACTTCAAGATATGTAGCTGATATCAATGTTAAGGTGACTGCTATTTTATTGCATAATATTTTGAAATATGAACTTTCTGTATAACAAAGAAACACAATGGTTAAAATATAAATAACTTTTATAATACAAAATGTTTTAAATTAATTTTATACTATTAAACGAAACGTTAGAATAAGTGAATTGTAAAATTCTTTGAAATAAAAGTCTCTTAACCTAATTATTTCTTGTTTTTCCATGTAGGCATTTCTGCCAGTTGCCAATATCATACCAGCGGTTGACAAGAAAAATGTCTCAAGAAACTACTTAATGAATGATACTGTCTGCTGTGAAGTCATTGAAGTTATTCCTGACACGGACAAAATGGTGTGCGGCATGAAGGGTGTTACTCGAGGGCCTGATGACCCTCCCCCCAAACCACCCCTAGGCCTCCTGAGCACTGATGACTTCCCTCTTATATACAAGTATGTATATCCAACTCAATGGTGACTAATTCTCAGATTCATACACTTGCAGGTTTAAACACAGCTTGTACTCTATATATGTATTCAAATCTGTTTTGTGAAGATTTTGGTGGAGTTAAAACAGTGATATTTTGGTTTTGTGAATGACAGTGTTTAGATGTGGACATTGTAATGAAGCTGGCTGCTTTAAAATATAAAAAACTTATGAACACTTATCTATCAAGCAGGATATTGCTGGACATGGAAAATAAAGAATACCTCTGTTTTATATGTGTATCTGGAACTCACAAACTATCATTTGAGTGATGTCTCCGTTGCTTATTTATGCAGCAAGTGTGGATGTGTTTCACCATTTTTGATCACTTTTTCAGTTTTAAAACACAATACACCAATATTAAGAATGACAATGCACCTGTTTGTATCAGTTTTCAATCTACATATTACAAGGATGTTCTCGGCCAACTCTCCCATGAAGTGTTTTCGATTTTCAAGTTTTTTGTTGAGGATTATTTTTTATTTAGAAATCAAATATGAAATAGAGTGGAAAAGGTCAGTACAATAATGTAGGGTCATATTCTGTTATCTTTGAAAAGAAACCTTGTTACTCTGTATTAAAGCTAATGTTTAACATTGCAGCATTATATCAAACAATTGATTGGACTTTATGTATTCAACATTGTTGGATGTTGGCGTTATTTAATTATTATACAATTATCGGAATATAAGCCAGGCAATCAGTTTTAGCAGATGCGAGACTTTTGGACATGGATTTATGTTTATCAACCAGGCTGACTCAGTTTTTTAGTACCCGAAATGGCAAAAACATCAATTGTCCAAAGATACAACTCCATTATTTTAGGGTGTTTTTTTCTAGGTTTAGTACGAGTCCCAATCTATCTATATCCATTGTGTTGTGACTGTAGCTGAAACATTCTGGTAATATTAACGTCACATAGTTGAGGCGACATCACCTAATATATGATGTTATATTTGTGTGTGAAAGCAATAAAAACAAGTTAAATAACATTTTTTGAACAGCTCCATGGAACAGGTGAGGACAAGTATGTGTGACATTAAAGACTGACTGTTTTGATAGGATATACTTGAGATTACATTAACATTAAATTCAGGAACAGTCAAAATATAATGGCACTGTTAAATCAAAGAAACATGGCATTTTTTACTGAATTTCTCATTACTAACTATTGTATTTTTGTGCTAGGAAAACAATGGAAATGAAGGGTGAAAGCTATGAAGCAATATTAGAGAAGAGTCCAGGCTTCAATAACCCCAACTGTATACAATATCTGTCAGAACTTCTTGGAATCTCCAACATGCACTGCACAAACTTCATGTCTTTGAGGTAATTATACTACTTTTTGTAAAATGTACAAAATAATTTGGTACTAATTTTTCTCTTTTGTTATCTGAGGTATCCCTGATTTTGAAATAACCACCTTATGATACATTTTTATGATAATATTAATTTAAAATTGTTATAAAATATAATTTTATTATCTAATTTTAACAGAGGCGGATTTCCTACAACTGAATATGCAGATGAATTAAGACAAGCTCAAGCAAGTAAATGGGCATTCAGATCAGTTGCTGAAGGAATAGAACATTTCAAGGCTGGAAGACATTCTGAAGCATTCCAATGTCTCAATAAGGCATTAAGTATTGATCCCAGAAATGTAGAAGGTCTAGTTGCAAGAGGAGCTCTATATGCCAACAGCGGAACATTTAAAAAGGCTATTGAAGACTTTGAAACATCATTAAAATTGAATCCAAATCATGCCAATGCCAGAAAATATTTGGGAGAGACTTTAGTTGCTCTAGGACGAAGTTATGAAGATGAAAATAAAATTGCAGAGGCACAGAAAGCTTACGAAGACTGTTTAGCCATCATACCTTTTCATGAGGAAGCTCAGAATTCACTTGATTTCCTCAAAAGTAAAACGTCAACTACAAAACCATTGATAGAGCCTGAAGAATTGTTATTGCCTGGATTGACGGGAGCAAAATCGTTTGAAATGAAGGAGACATTAAAACAATTGTTGAATTTAACTGAAAAGAAAGAAAAGAAGAAAAAGAAGAAGCGAGGCAAGGGTAAGAAGAAACGATCCAGCAGTTCGTCGTCGTCTTCGAGCGATTCGAGCAGCTCTAGTGATTCTTCAGAGTCTTCGTCGTCATCGTCGGATACTAGTGGTAAAACACTTCTAACATAGTGCCCCTTTTATTATGTTTATTTATATATACAATATGTTTTACAACTGTTCTTTATCATACTATAAGTAAAGTGCTTAATACAAAAAAATCTAACCAAAAAAAGTCATTTAAAATTTGAATAAAGCAATGAGAAGTGCTTGCTAATATATACTTATGGGCTAAGTATAGATTAAGAAACTACTATTACCTACTTGTAAGTATATGCCGCTACAATTTGTGTGTTTCTGTTTTTCTTATCACTTATTATTCTCTATTTCACTTCTGTCAAATCATTAACAGCTCTCGACAGCATTCGACGAATAAGTTTTATCCAAGCATTGATAAATCGGCCCTTATTCCATTATATTTCCACAACCTATGTTAACCACGTGCCTCTCATTATCTAAAATAATTGCTATAACTGGTATAGACTCCGAAGGTCCGAACCGCAAGAAGAAGCGTCGCTCGCAGTCGAACAAGCGGCAGCGGTCACTCTCGCCGCTCAGCAAGCGCATGGCGATGTTAGGCGATGGGGACTCTGCGTCGCGGACACATAACTCGCAGTTTAACCATCCGTATGGGTATCAGCCGCCCCCACCGCCGATAGAAGAGCCGGCCGCTGCTCCTATGAGATCGCAGGCTGATATTGATTATGAATTAAAGGTATGGTATAAATATAAAATTCAGATGGTCGTAAATAAATAAAAAATCGGACAAAATTCTTAGCTTTTCAATTTTTTCGGTATATTGTATGTATCTGCTAATTTTCAGAGCTACAGCTATATTTTAAAGTAAAACTTTTATTACATCGTCTAAAACTTTTTGGTCTGTGTAGCGCATGTCGCGTGACGGTCGAACCGTACGATAAAGTTTCACTTTTACCGTGGTTTCATAAAACCACACAACATTTTTTTTAAGTAATTATTTAGACTAAAAGTAGCACATAAATTTGAATGAGTGCACAAGTGTATATAAATTACATTGTACAACAAATGCCATAATTAACAACTGATTTAATATCTAGGTTCGCAAGTTCCTTGAAATGACCAAAGAAGATTCGGATTACGAAGAAAAGGTGCGTAACTTCCTAGAAGAAACAGCACAATATAAGCGGAATCGTAAAATGCAAGAGCTTGGACAGCAACCACAGCCCACTGCTGACCATGAAAAGAAGAAAAAGAAAAAGAAGGATAAGTAAGTTATCTTTAAAATTGTATTTATCCATTTTAAATATTCATTACGCACTACATACTTGAAAATAAGTGCTTCATATGCCTTTTAAAACTCATATTCTCAATTTGTATTAAGGTGTAATATTAATATTATAAAATTCTCTTATTTTAAGGAAAAAGAAGAAAGAGTCTAAGCGGAAACGCAAGGAGCAAGAAAGAGATGAAAAGAGAAAGGCGAAATTGTCGCGCATGTCGAATAATTCGGATAATTATAGTTTACGGGAATTGGAAAATATTGGTGATAAGAAATTAAGAGATGCCATTAGGTATGTTATTTCTAACAATTAAAATTTGCATTTATAATTGTCTATCGAATTTTACCTATATTAAAATTTATCTTACTTCCCTCTACAGGAAAGAATTAAAAGGAAAATCAAAGAGGGATCTAAGTTCAGATGGAGAATATGACAGAAAACATGGTGATAAAAGGTAATTTCAAAGTATAGTTTATTTTAAGTCAATTTCGTTGTTATAAAAGTAATAACAGTTTACTGATGTTTACATGGGAAGGGAAATGTTGTCCAGTATGCCTTATTTTATCAATAATTGATTCAATATTAAACATAATATCATTTTCTAGTCGTATTATGGATGACATGCACGGCTTGGAAGAACTGGAGTCGAAACTAAACGCCTACCATTCTATGGTCGAAAAGGAAGTATTGGGAAAACGAGATAGATCATCAATAAGTCCCTTAGACCAAGCACCACCACCACCGTTAGAGAAACCCAAATGGAAAATGACCATGGGAGCAGTTAAAGAACCGTGAGCATCTTTTGTCTTAACTTATTTTTATATATTACTAGATTTCCGCCCGCGGCTTCGCCCGCGTTTTCAAAGGAAAACCCGCATAGTGCCCGTTCCCGTGGGATTTCCGGGATAAAACCTAGCCTATGTGCTAATCCAAGTTACCCTCTATATGTGTGCTAAATTTCATTGTAATCGGTTCAGTAGTTTTACGTGAAAGAGTAACAAACATCCATACATCCATACTTACAAACTTTCGCCTTTATAATAGTATTAAGAATTAAGATGCAGTTACTCATAAAAAAATATTTATTGTTGCAATTTTAACTTGTAAAATGTTATGCTATGTTAAAACAGGGTTAAGAAAAAAGATACACCAGTACAAAAGGGATACAAGGAGAGATATGCATTTGAAGATAGTTCTGATGATTCTCAGGAACCCCCAAAGGTGAGTTTTACAATTTTGTTTTTATTTGTATGTATTTTTTTTTGTACTAAAATTTTCCTCAAAGGTGTTCAGTATCTGTAATGTTAAAAATAAAGTTATTGTTTTTTATTGATAACATTAAGACTTCTAGCCAGATTACAATATAAATATAAGAAAAGTGCCTGACTAAACATTAAGGTTTATTAAGCATGTGTAAATACTTTTAATGAAAAATTCTTAATCACTATAAAACATATTTTCTTTAATCTTAATACAGTGTAAACTCTATATAACGACACTGAAGGGACTGTGCATTTTATGGCGTTATATAGAGTTGTCGTTAAATGGAGAGAAGAAAAATCAGAATTAGAAAAAGAGAAAATTTATTTCAGACTAGTGTTAGTAGTTATGTACATAAAAAAGAATGTTACTTGAATGCTATTGTGTATAGTCCAAAGCGTTTGCCAACATCACTTAGCTTCTCTCCCGTTTCTATTGCGCGTATCAATAAAACTTTTTCGTCAATACACAATGATTTTCTTTTACTAGCCATGTTTACAGTTTGAAAGTTTGTGAGCAACTAAGAATATGATAACGTATAGATAGTCCATGACTCATACTTATTAGGCATGGTCAAAAACAGTCTACACGTGCAAGCAATCCCAATTTGTAAACAAAAGAACGAATTTCTTAGAAAGTTCGGTATGCATGACGTCGAGTTTATTACTTAATTGTTGTCGTTATTGAGAGTGGGTGTGATGCTATGTAGAGTGTATCATTGTATGGTAGATAAGCTAAACCAACCAAAGGCAATTGATTTTGACGCTTTAGAGAGTTTGTCGTTAAATCGAGTGTCGTTATATAGAGTTTACACTGTATATATAAATCTCGTGTCACAATGTTTGTCCTCAATTGACTCCTAAACCACTTAACCGATTATAATAAAATTCGCACACCATGTGCAGTTCGATCCAACTTGAGAGATAGGATAGTTTAAACATGTAGGTACCACGGGCGAAGCCGGGGCGGACCGTTAGTCAGCTTATATAAATGTGTATTTGTATTGGTAGGCGTCCCCGGGCGACAAGAACGTGTCGGTGCGGCGCGCGATGGCGATGAAGGAGCCGCCGCCGCTGGCGAGCGCGCCGCCGCCCAAGAGCCGCGAGCCCGACCCGCCCGGCGTCGACACGCCGCACTCGCACCACGCGCACCACCCGCCGGTGAGCAGCCCGCCGATACGAACGATACTATACAAATAATTGTATCTAGATGAAGCCAGCTGTGCCAGCTGACGAACCTTTATGCAAAATCAATCTATAGCTCTTCACGTTTTATTCTGATGTTACAGATCGCGCGGCGAGAGTTTGGCTTTGACCGTTATTGCGCAGAAATCAGAAATTGGGTATCAACGGGCATTTAGCGGGGTGCGGGGCGGGGAAAAGTATTGTGTGCGTTGCGCAGTAATCCCCTCCACCCGAAGGTCAAAGCCAAACTCTCGCCGCGCGTACTGTACCTATATTCCTTTCAAGTAGTTTTTATATGAAACAGTAACAATCATTCATTTATCCATTTTCGGCGTTTATAATAATAGTATGATATAAGCCCTAATAATCTTTGTTTCTACAACTCTAGTAACTTTCATGTCTATGATAAGAATAATACATTTACGGTGTGTTTGACCACTATTTCTTACCCCATTTATTATTTCCCTACAGATGGTCCGCAAAGGCAACATAGTGCTGGACAAGTTCGGCTCGTTCCGGCTCGCCAAGGAGGGCGAGACGCCGGTCTCAGTGGGCGAGCAGCGGCCGGAGCAGTTTGTGACCCGCATCAAGCCGCCCTCGCCCACGTCGCGTCGCCCGAGATCGCCGCCTTCACCGCGCCGCCGCAGCGGATCCAACTCGTCGGACGATAGACGGTCAGGGAAACGGTCTCGCAGCCGGTAAGTTTTTTTTGAAGTGAAAACTTCTTTAGCGGCGTTGGGTATAAAATCTTAGTCGCGTCAGGACACGTGGCCTAATCGAAAAAGCGTAAGACGGATGTTTTTTTTTTTAGCCCTTATATTTCATGCGTAAGACGGATACCATTCCAAATATCAAACACGCTGAACGGTAATAATCAAGTTTTCACTTCTGCCGGCACTCCCGGTGTGCAACCTGTCTTTTTATTTTATTAAGGGATTTTTGTCCTAAAGGACGATGACAATCCCATCGTACCTTGTATACAAACATTTAACACTTAACAAACTATTATTAACTATGTTTTAAATTTAAAGTTGAATAGCATTCTAGCTGCATCAGAGTGTGGTGCAGCTAGAATGTTGAGCAGATTACCATTACATACATACAGCTAGAGTAGAGTAGATTACCATTTCGAGATTTTATCTGATTGAAGATTATTGATAACTTATATGCAAATTAATGTTTAATATTTACTATCTGTTCATATATATTTCTTATGCGAAAGTAGGGACCTTTTGATGAATACATAAATAACTTAATCATTTAAAAGTACTATACCAATTTTTTAACACTGTTTAGCTTATGTTCAAATATAAAACGTATGCTAATAATTAATAATGAAATACACATTTACTCGTAGGCTTGTCCGTGATGAACAACTAATAACTGTTACGAAGCCCTTTTGAAGTGGAACTTCTTTACCGGGGTTGGAAAAAAATTTAGTGTAACATTTTTTCGTTACGCGTGACATTTTTCCGTTACGCGCCATCTTTTTCTTATCCCTACCACGCGTGATTCGACGTATTTCTGTAAAGTTGCTTATAGTAAATTATTTTTTGAAAAATAAGGTCATAAAGAAGTTTCACTTCTTACGTGTGTACACTAGTACACGCACACATTTTTTTTTTTTTTTGCATATCTCGATCACTAACAAGATGTACTGTTGCAGGTCCCGTCCGCGCAAGTACCGCTCGCGTTCCGGCTCGCGCTCCCGCTCCGGCTCGAGCGCGAGCGGCTCGGTGGCGTCGCGCCGCCGCCGCTCCAACTCGCCGCGCTCCCGCTCGCGCTCTGACGCGAGCCGCTCCTACTATTCGAGGAGTCGATCCCGCTCGCGCTCTGGCTCCAGGGAAAGGTTTGTAGCTATACTATGTGTTGCTGTTTTATAAGCCTAGACTAGACCATTGCATCATTAGTTTATTTTTTTTATTTATTTATTTATTGAAAACACACACCGACGCCCCCCGCGAATAATCCGGTAATCGTAAAAGTGAAAATGTTCAGGAAAAATAAAAAAACATTTTTCCTTAATAACTCCATTAAACAACAAGTATCAGAGACTTTTAATATCGCATATGGAAGCTAATTTTTTCAGCTATCTGGTTATTTCAACAAAATTTAAGTAGTCCCAAGGGCTTCGTTATAATTTAGCTGGATGCATTTTACTATACTAGTGTAGGTCAAGCTCTGGTCAGTAATGTCACTTACGATATTGTTCGTGTAAATTGATATTTTCGACGGCAACAGTAAAATCTTGTTGCGCTAATATTCGTGTTATTTGTTTTGTATACTGAACATTTGTAAAAATCTATTATTTGGTTATTCGATTGTTTAACAGTAACGTACATTTTATTGTTATAACTATTACTGTTTATTCGAATAGTTTACTTAAGTATTATTTGATGATTATTATAGTATATTTTATGAAATACAGGACATTTTAGTAAATGAAACAACTTTGGATTGTTTCACAAAACACGATAGTTATTATTATTATAAAAAATAGACACTGCACTGAAGACACGACTATTACACATGATTACATAATCATGAAAATTATACTATGGTCCTATTACAGTTAAAAATTTAATCAGAATCCTCATCGGAACCTCACAGAATGCGAATCCACCGTGACCAGTCAGTACTTGTGTGGTGTGTGATGTCCTTTTCCCGACTACCTTGTATGCAGCAGCAGCGCTTGGGAAAAAGCATTCCTCCTCCTATCCCATTCGCTGATCGTAGCCTGTCTCAAAATACGCTTGACGAATGAAACAGGACACAGATCGTAATCCGGTTTCCTCCTCAACCCCAGAGCGGCCTCCTTGGCTAACTCGTCTGCCCGTTCGTTCCCCGCCCTGCGTGCGCCTTAATCCAAAACAGGGAGACCTCCCGCCTCTGCAATGCAGCTTTTCGGAGGGCCGCCCGTGTTTGTACAGTCAGGGGATGAGGGGAACTTAGGGTAACCGCCTGGAGCGCCGATCTGGAGTCAACAAGGACACCGACCTTTGCCGCTCTACTCTTGCAGGCTATGTCTACTGCTCTTTTGAGCGCTAGGAGCTCAGCCTGATAGACGGTACAATACGGTACAATACGCAAGCTTAATGGCCTTTGTCTCGGCATCACCTTTCCATACGGAAAGGGCGGCTCCGACTCGACCCTCTATCTTGCTGCCGTCCGTATAGACCCTGTGGACGTGGCTGTTAACCATGTCAGCATAGGTGTCCTCATTTATCAAGCCGAGCCCCAGCTCTACCTGCTCTGCCGGATGTGGGTCCTCAATCGCAAGAGCCATTCGTTCCACCTCCCTGTCCCTCAACACCGCCGGGTGCGACACACCCCTCTTGATCTCATAAAGCCTCGAAGCTTCGAGTATCCTGAGGTCAAGAGGGAGAATCCCAGCCAACAGCATCGCAGAGTTCAGGGAGACAGTCCGATATGCTCTGCAGATCTTCTGGGCAAAACCCCGTTGAACGGTGTTAAGCCTCTTTTGGACCCCCATCTTTTCCGTAGTGGGTGCCCACGCTGCTGATGCATACAAGATAGTCGGTTCTATAACTGCGATATATAATATAGTCTTAACTACTTGGGGGTTAAGCCCCCAACTTACTCTAGCTGCTCTTGCTAATAGCTTATAACGGGCGATTGCCTTTTTGCAAACGCTCCCGACGTTTCGGTCAATGTCAGGCCGCCATCAATAGTAAGGCCCAGTATCTTAATACTTTCGAAATATTGGATGTCCACACTCCCCATTACAAGTCGTGGCATGTCAAATTTTAATTTTCGTGTCGAGAGCAGGGCACATGTCTTGTGTGGTGCGAATTTTTGTTTATTTCTGACACCCCATTCGTCAATTTTCCTCAATGTGCAGTTTGTCTTCGTCTCTACTTCTAAAGCAGTATCTCCATCAAACACTAGCACAATGTCGTCGGCAAAAGCCTGACAAAACACATCCATCTCCTCTAACATCCACAGCAGAGGATCCAGCAAGAGGTCCCACAGGAGCGGCCCACCTATGGAACCCTGCACGCACCCCTTGTTGGTCTCTCTACTCACTTCACAGTTCACACCCGCAGGTATGCGGGGGACAAGAGGTGTGAAAGTACCACGTGTTCATAAATTAAAAGCTAGTAGTTAGGTAACTTTCACACCTCTTCCATTCAGGTATCTGCTGATCACCCGCCTTACGTTCCCCGGAGACCCAACTTCGGCCAACCGCACCTTTATGACTGGCCACCAGGCGCTGTCGAAGGCTCCCTTTATGTCCAGAAATACCACAACAGAAATCTTCCTCTTGTTTCTGATGTGGCCCACCAGTCTATAGAGGGCGTCCTCGGTGCTCCTCTGTGGCATGAAGCCATACTGATGGGGGCTTATTGTGGGCAGCAGGTAGAACCTCAGTCGGACGACCAGCATCTAATGAAGATGAAGATGAAGGTTTCGATGTGGTCTATTCTGATGCCTGCCTCGTTTATCAAACAATCAAACTTTCATCTCTTTTAATTTTTCTAAGGCCGTGTAAATTATTTGCTCAGTAATAGAAAGTGTTTAAAAAAATTCCTTGCATACTTGCACTCCATAATGAATGTATCTGGAAATCGATTTCTTAATAAAACCCCGAATAAGCCTGTACTAGCACTTACTTAAATAATGTAGAAAACTATTTACCTGAATAATATCGTAACAATGTTTACTGTCGAAGCATATTGATATTATTTTTCGTAAAGATCTAAAACCATATTATTCGTTTAAAATACATTTTAATGTTATTTTATGGAATAAACGCGTAATTTTTCATATCTTCGTAAATAAAGATAGAAAAATTCTGAAAAAAATTTACATGGTGTATTTTAACTTCTAGATGCCGAAAAACGCATAACATGAAAAACCCCGTAATAGGTCATTACCGGATTATTCGCGGGGGACGTCGACACTAACATTACAGTTTCCCAATTCGATAGTGGTTTTACATTTAATTGGTTACATCATGGTTACATCGAAATTTGAAATATTTAACATACAAACTAAATACATTACTTTTATAGCATATTACAAATAAAGCTACTCGCGTGAAATCGTAAATTGGAATGAAAAGTATATGTACAATGTACATGATAAAATTGTTACAGAGAATGTCAGGTTAGCTATCTGTTTCTTTCTTTTTCATGTTGGATGCTATGGTAAATTTATACCTCATCATGTGTTTTATCAAAATATAACAATGGAAAGTATTTATTAGCTTAATTTTTACTGGTTATGCATTGTTTTAAAAGACCTACTGAATCGCTGTAAGTTACTCACAAAAATGTACAATATCACTTGTTATTATTGTTGTATTATGTATTTATATTTATTCATATAATATGTGACATTTTTCACGCAGATTCCGCCGCTTCAACCGTCGCGGCAACTGGCGCGGTCGCGGCGGCTACGAGCGCGGCACGTACTACCGGCCGCGCTTCAACGCGTACAACGGCGGCGGGCGGGGGCGCGGTCGAGGGGACTTTCGGCGTGATGACGGACGACGCTTTCAGCACGAGTGGAGGGATAACCGGTCCAGAGGTGGACGACCCTTTAGACCGAGACGCGGGGGAGGCGGACGGGGTAGACCGTTCAGGTATGTAAATGCCTACAAGTGCTATAAGACATGCTGATGAACATATTTTGTTCAGTAATATACAAGCCATTAGGTTACATTTACTGTTAATTTTGTAATCTTTATTGTTCATTGTCATATTCATATCTACCTTGTTGTTAAATTATATTTTCTATACACACAAAACATGCCTAAATATAGCCTTACAAATGGCTTATGATTAATCCAACATAAAGCATTGCAATATAGATGATTGTATTTTATAAATAAGAAAAGAATGCAAATTCCTGACTCATTATGTCACTATACACCACTAATATTGTCTATTATGCACAGGGGTGGTTTCCGCGACTTCCGCGAGCGTCGCGGCGGGCGCTACTCGCGCTCGCGCAGCCCCGAGCGCCCGCGCCGCTCGCGGTCATACAGCCCCGAGCGCAGGGATAAGGACAGGGACAGGTATGGAGACGAGCTGTTTGTTTGTGTTCATTTTGTGATTGCGGTAAACTTGTGTTGCGATAAAAATAATCAACATATTGTGTAGAAAATAGAAATAATTTGTGTAGATTGGGCTTATCAATATCGTATTAATTGAATTAAACTTGTGTTGCGATAAAAATAATCAACATATTGTGTAGAAAATAGAAATAATTTGTGTAGATTGGGCTTATCAATATCGTATTAATTGAATTGATATATAAGAATACTTTTAATTGTGTAACCAAGAAGCTTATATCTAATACAACAACAACAAGTAACAAAAAAATATGACGTTGAATGACACCTGTACATGTTTTTTTATCCCTTTCATACCCACTTGCCAAGTTAGAGCTAGCGCGCACGAGCAACTTTGTCTCCGCAACTATTTTGTCTCTCCCATCAATTTGTATGGGGAGTTGCGTCGCTACGTGCGCGCACTTTCATATTAGCCCATGGGTGAAGAGACAAAATAGTTGCGGAGACAAAGTTGCTCGTGCGCGCACTGTCTTAGGTGTGAAAGAGATAAAAAAACATATTTGTTTCATATATATTCATTAATCAATTATAGTCATATTTGTTTGTTACAAGTTAATGTTCATACTGAAATCTCCAGTGTATTAGATATAAGCTTCTTGTGTGTAACAGAAAGTATAAATTTCTATGATAATAATTCATAAATCTGTTTGTAATTATGTAAATTTTGGTCCAGCTACTCCCGCTACTCTGAGCGGGACAGCCACCGCAGCGAAGGCGAATACGAAGAAGAGAGATACGTGGACAGGAAGGAGTACGACGGCAAGTGGGCAGACGGCAACGAGCCCGAAAGGAACCACACGGAAGAGCAGCCCGAACCACCCCCGCCAAAGGAATAGATATATAGCGCTCTAAATATACTGACAGTATAAACTATAGGCCGATGGTTAAGATTAATAAAAATGTTTTAGATGTTCTCTGTATTTAGAACATTAATTGCTTTACTAAGCACATTTGCCTTTAGAATAGTAAGATTCATTTAGCCATATGTATGTAAATATAAAAGGTATTATAATACAATTTGTCGCTTGAATAATATTGTAATGGTTTGTGTCAAGTTTGGCGTTTTGATAATTCACTACAAATGTCGCTTACAAAATGTTCGTTCATTCCAATCGAAATTTTAAATATTGTGGTTTTCAAGCACATGAATTAATAAATATTAAAAAAGTAAATTTGTTTTATTTTACCTGCATCCCAAAAACCCTATTAACTAGTAAATATACTCACAATGATCAGGGAATCGTGCCAATATAAAGCTGAAGAATTTGTTTTTTTGGTTTAATACGCATCAATCTCAAGAACACTCGGCTCGAATTAAACTTCGAAAAACAACTTTTTATATCTATGTTCCATTTATCAAGGGCGGCTAATGCCTAATGATAATAATAAAAATCAATTTTAAACTGAACGTCGCAATCATAGATTGATCTAGTAATCCGTTTTCTAGAAAAATGTCCAATAATTGTCCGTATTTATGCAAAATGGAACCACTCGACAAATTTCGTTTTTTACTTTTATTGAAGAATACTCATTCAAAAGTGGTCTAAATTCTTATACAAACAAGAACCACATGATTTTTACGTTGGAAACAAGGTATACTAAAAGCAGAAAGGAACCACCAGCAACAACGAATAATACCATATTAAGCAAAACCGAACCACAGCACCACGGGACTGCTTTGTTCAAACAAATAAACGATATTACTATCATGTCATTTTATACAAGACAGATCCACACCTACTTGGTACCATTATACATTACACATATTTCTATTAATAACAATTATTTTTAATACACAAAATAGAACCAGGTTTCTGTGGTATGGTTATGCGTAAAATAAATACATAATTTAATTGTAATTTTTTATTGCAAAATAAAACCACAAGCATTCGGTTCTATTATGCATAAATAAATATTGTAAAACATTCTGAAACCCATCATCGCTATATGGAACCAAATGCCTTGACTTGTTACAATGCTTCTCATCTTTAAACAACGTACCTATTTCAAAACTCCAATTTTTTAAGTAAAACGTCGAACATCTGTCAATATAGGTGACATTCAGCGAAGTAGTTCGAATACGTGACGGTGTTTTTTTCCTCCGCGAAGTAAGTTCTATTGTTTTTGTTAATTACCTTTAAAATTAAATGTGAAAATGTTTAGTAATAAATAAGCAAGCAATTGGTAAGAAAAGCATTGGAGACGAACACCGAAGATAATAATGAAGATACAACGGGTAAGTAGTTTTATTTAATGCATTTAAGTACTTATTGAATCTGAGATGCAGGTACACTTTATCCACTTTTGATTCATTCCCGATTGTGGTGTGATTTTAAGAAGATAGTTCATTAAGTAAGTACAAGAGGAATCCTCTGTGGATTTACGTATTTTAACGACAATGTCGTTGTTCACGAAGGCGCGGCGAGTCGAATTAAGAGATCATTTTGTTACGATTCATCTGTCATTGTGAGATGAAACTACTAAAGTCTAAACCCTGTTTTAAAAATAACTGTCGATGATCTAGGTACCTACCTACTATTTTGGTAAAATACGTTTAGATTCAGATTCAGTACAGTACATTCAGCCACATCATTCAGCGCATATAATTATTTGTTTGATTTTAAAACTCGCGCGGCTACTGTTTTGACCGGAACAAGGCCCTAGCCTGCGAAATTCAAAATTTTAACAAGTTTATTTAATTTTTTGCTAGGGTTGCCACTGTTGCGCATGATTTTTAGGCTTCCGTACCCAAAGGGTAAAACGAGACCCTATTACTAAGACTCCGCTGTCCGTCTGTCTATCCCTCTGTCTCATGAACCGTGACAGTTAGATAGTCGAAATTTCATATGATGTATTTCTGATGCCGCTGTAACAACAGATACTAAAAAACAGAATAAAAAAAAGACGTGTGGTACTCGGGGACTGCCACGGCAAAGCTATTGCATAGCATGCCTTCAAGCCACACCTCCGAGCCCGTCGGAGTGGAGAGCGTGAGGTTTTTTCGTAACGGAATTTCTCGATTCGGTCCCCGCGCTCAAGGCCCGCGATAGAAGCTATGCAATAGCTTAATAAATATTTAAGAAGCTCCCATACAATAAGCCGTGATTTTTTTGGCGTTTTTATAGATAATGGTACGGAACTCTTCGTTGCGCGAGTCCGACTCGCACTTAGCCAGTTTTTTGTACATGGCGCATGTACATACAACATACTTAGTCGTCTAGTAGGGACACGGCTTTATAAGAACTAATAATATTTTGCTGTCGCCATATACCTACCTACGTATAAAAGCCACGCGGCTTTATTATTTTGATTTAAAGCTTTTTTCTATTTATTACAGAAGATAACGAAGAACCTTATACGTCGCTGCCTCTGGAGAAGCTTTTTTCACCTTCTAGCGATATTCAGTCCATATTACATCTCATTCCACAAGATGCACAGTTTTTATAACGGTCTCATTAGTGATGATGCAATAGAAGACCACATAGATGGACTAGACACGATGGATTTCGAAATCCAATTCGATGATAACGTCGAATAAACGTCCTATATAAGTATTATTTTATATATTTTATTAATTAAAGCTTTAATTACGATATTATAAATACATAGTTTCATTTATATCATTAAATCCCTGGGATGTGGTTCCTTTTTGTATAAGAGAAAACCTATTAATTGATAAATGTTAAAAGGAACCACATGCACATTTTCTTAATTATCTAGAAAGTTTAAGAATATTCAGAGCAAATTTATATACTTACACATACTTAAATAAGTAATTTATCAATGAATTTAAATAAAATAAATTTTAATTTTACTTCATCTAACAGAGCTGCAAATGTTTTTGTAAATCCTTTGATATCTCAGAAGTGCGTTTTTGCTGGGTGGTTCCTTTTTGCTTAAATACGGACAATTATTGTAGGATTGTTTTTGTATTGTCATGCAAATTAGGGAAGAATCATAGATAGATGCTTATTGCAAAAGCAGGCCTTTTGAGATGAGTTTGAAACAATGATGTTGCGTAGGGCATTAACAACATAATAGGTATAACGAAGCAGCAAAAAGGCTTCTTTTTTACTTATTTCTCTTTATTTGACCTTTGAACAGGTTTGGTTAGTATTGTGGTGAGTATTTATTGGCGTCACTGTCATAATATTATATTGTTATAGCAAGCAATAAAATGTACGCAATTTGCACGACACAGTAATTTAAATCATGCATAATTGTATAAATTGAAGTTGCCTTAGAACAGTAGGCTCCATTTACACTAACAAATCTTACTAAATAACAGAATCTTGAAAAAAATATTTTAATTAAAATGGTTATATCTGTTGTTCACCACATCTCATCATTATGGTCCGGGAGCCAGCAGCAGATTTTATGACCAAGTTCCTCTCAAGCGGTAATTAGTAAAATGCATCAAAGTATAGTATTATGAAGCCTCGTGAACGTCAGCTGGAGCTCGGTTGGGGGGAAGAGCGGTTGTAGCCTCCCGTATCAGCTGACGGTTTTTCCACCAAGATACAGCCAGCTGACATATATATTTATCCACAGTTACATATAAGCTATCATCAGGTAAATTTTTGTTTGAGAGGAAATAACGGAAAATAAATTTTTCTTTAAATTTAACTTTCATGTTCGAGACACCAGCTGACGTATAATACACCATGTTGTAACCAGCTGACTATTTTTTTTCGTTAAGATATTGGGTTAGCTACAATTTGACAAATTTTTAGCTGAGAGGAAATGAATGAATGAATGTATTTTTTTTCCTATGTGCGTGGGAGGCTCACCCCCCAACCGAGCGCCAGCTGACGTTCACGAGGCTTTATAATACTATACTCTCATGCGTCTGACGAATTATCTCTTGAGAGGAAATAGTTAACCAAATTTGCACCTGGCTCCCTAACCATTAATTGTGGCGACCGCAATAAGCAAAGACATGTTTTTTAGGAAATAAAACAAAATCAGTAATAAATAAAATCATTTATTGTTCCACTTATAAAAATCCACAGCCTATGTGCGCTTCTTCTTTTTGTTCTTATTTTTTGTTGATTTTGTATCAACATTCCAATACCAGAATAATTGGAAGACTAATGCTGCATTGGCTATAGTTGACACACAGTATGTGACAATGATGATCATGTCGCCTGTCTCTTGGATAGATGTGAATATCCTCGCAATGCTTCCAGCAAATAGAAGGAAGCATGTTACTGCCGACAACTGGCCAGTGCTGCCATTTTTATAATTAGTGACTACTTGAATTGCCTGAAACATACATTTACATTTTAATCCAAGGAGTAATCATTACAATATATTAAAATCATATTTGATGTTTTATTCTATTAAAAATTCAAGTAAAAATAATGGACACAATTTTATTTAATTTCAAAACTAGAGACTATATAAGTTATTAATTTATAATAATTAAATACATTACCTTAGCTATTAAAATTATAGGCACATTCACAGCCTGCATAGTCCATAACACATTTAATGGAGTGTACCCACTGACTAGCCCAGATACTACTGCCGGGTATGTAGATAAGAAGATAGCAGCCTGTGTCGGAGATCCACCATAGTGCAATACAAGAGCAGCTATAGTTGCTGTTTGAATTGCAAGAAATGTTCCTTCACCCCATGCACTGCAATAAATACATATCTATTCTAAAAATCATTTTGAAAATACCTTTATATCAGTCATATTAAAATTTAATAATATTTATTTCGCAACATAAGTAATGTTACTCACCTAAAGGGAAAGTTCATAACATAACTGTACGTAAAATTTGCAGTTATAGCAAACAGTTCCAAGTATACACCAAAAATATTGATTCCTTCAGCACTCTTACTGTTAAGGATTTTTAATATTTGTGGTACTTTCACCAATATAGATCCAGCAATAATGCCGATACCAAGACCTGTACTTAGCGAGCTTTTAAAACAGGGAACTGAAAATAAATAGCGCAACGTTAATAATACATAAGAACTGGGTTACATAAATAATTATAATAAAAATAATGAAGTAATACAGTCTCACCATCAAAAAAGTTATATTTTGTAAAGTACTCATCAAAACACTTTTTAGATAAAGCAGATACCAATAAACCCTTTATAAAATCCCCCATATTGAGAATATCTTTTACAACTATGAGGTATAATTTCTAAGGCTTAAGTTTCCAATATTTATCCTATGTAATAACACGCGTAAAGTTTTTAAAAGTTTCGTTCATGACACTGAAAAATATTACTAATTTAACGTAGGTAACGTAATCTTCAATTTTTTTTTAATTTAATTTTAATGACCCGAGTTCACCAAGTACAAATCGTAAATTTGTAATGATTTCAACCGATTTGACATTACTGATTTGTCAGAAAAAATGTCACTTGCAACATTGTAAACATAGGGCTGAACTAGCATAAAAGAAACATATTAAATACAAATATAAAAATATTTATTTCATTGTCACTCCGAGATAAACTAACTCAAATTGGTAACAACTAGTATTTATATATAATCTATTATTGTCGTCAGTCTCGTCACAGTATTAACTATACAAACATAATTTTTATTTATGAGGCAAGCTCTTTTTCCTAAACACAGGAAACATTGGCTTGCATACATTGTTATACGTAGCCTTTTTTATATGCATTGTTATATGTAGCCTTTTTTATATTTCTATACTTTTACATGAATATATAATATTTTATTTATATGTAGATGTGTTTAATATTCCATCTTATTCACTGAGCAATAAACGTATACGCCGCGCTGTAACAAGCAATAACGATGAACGCAAAATAATATGTTCGTACTCAACGTTGACTCAACTTAAATTTTTTTCCTCTTGTAGCAGCCCTAAATAAAGCGGCTGACGTGTAGCTTTACAAATTTTATGATGCAGTATAAATTCGGTGTTACCATTTGACGAAAATGTTAATTATTTTTCTTTCAATCTAGATAGGTACAAACCACGTACAAAATATTATAAATAGGAAAGGCTTAGATTAAGGATTGGTCTCCGCGCGCGCGCTACGACTAGATACCGCCCCACCTAAAAACAATAGCTCTGTGAGTGCGGCAACTCATTTCTGTAGTGTGTGTTAGGCAATTTGTAAAGACGCTAGTGTGTGTGAAGAATTGGGCTGCCAGCTACATAAATTTTACCTCATAAATGGGAAATCTGCCACCTTGGAAAGAAGTTTGAAAAATATTTTTCTTCATCCTGACCTGGCCGGGAATCGAATCCATGAACGATTTGAGTCGCATGACTCAAATCCACTTGCGACGCTACTATACTATAGTCACAAAGGTTGTTTAAAAGTAAACAAGCGGAAATAAAAAAAAAAACATATTATATGAATCAGTTAAACATGGTTAAACAGAAATAAATTATTGTATTATACTTTTTATACATGTGTTAGTAATAGTATTGAAAAAAAAAGTTCAAATTAGCAATAAAATATTTCCTCAACCACGTGTATTTTTTTGGATATGCAATACGGCAACACTGAATGGCGTCGTATTTTCATAGAAAAATTTTTCGAAGTAAAGGAGAAATTTCGAATAATACGATACTTAGTGATGGTACGTGATCCCAGTGTCTTTCTTATTTTTTGTTGTATTATTTTTAAATAGTTTTATGACACAAATAGGCATTTTACTTCAGATTTTGTTCAAAATCTTTATAAATTATCGGTTCACCCTCTCCACACAATGCTTGTGACTAGGGATGCAAACGATACATCGAGGTTTGTAAAACATCGAGGTATCGGTCATAAACATCGATGTTATCATCGATGTTTTGAAGAGCGATATATCGTCGATACATCGTTTGCTACATTCAGAAACATCGAAATCGTTGTTCAGTCCGTTCGGGTTTTCGGAATTCGGAATCACTGTGACGTTCGCGCGCATCGCATTGATTTGTTGTGTTGACACGTGAAGTGTATGGTTAGTTTGGATTAATTTGATTCAATTTAATACGATTCGATTATTGGATTACTCATTACCCAATATCTATACACATTTTGGATTATAAGATATGAAATCTCTTTTTCCAAAACTTACAAAAGTCGCAATGATATACCTTCCAATCGTTGCCACGTCTGTCCCAAGTGAGCGGTTGTTCTCGGAAGCTGGAGCAACCATTACTCAACAAAGAAATAGGCTGTTAGGGTCTAGATTATCTAAGCTTCTTTTCCTTAACTCTGTGGCAAGACTATTAAATTCTAAATAAATATTATATAACATTCCATGTTACATGTAATATAATGTTAACTACACAAAGATGATTCTGCTGCTGAAGCAGCTGTCATAACATCATGTCTAAGTTTGTTTACTTTAACTCTGTCTCAGAATTGTTACATTATTTAAAATAAATAACGTTTTTGTATTAAAATGTGTTTTAATGTAATAAAACGTGTTAATGCTAGTGTTAATGAAGCATCCTATTAAAAAAAGTAAAACATCGGCAAAAACATCGATATATCGCCCATATCAACGATTTTTTTGCATATCGATGTTTTTCATGCAAACATCGATGATTTAAAACATCGATGTTTTTCAGAACGATGTTGCATCCCTACTTGTGACACGACTGGCTTGGGTACGCCGAATTCGGCGTACTATAAGTTGCCGCATTTTTCAAGTACGCCGGCGGTATCTAGTCGTAGCGCGCGCGCGGAGACCAATCCATAATCTAAGAGGAAAGGTTTGTATGTATGTATGGTTTTCACGCATAAACTACTGGACCGATTTTGATGAAATTTGGCACAGATAATCTTTAGACCCTGAGAAAGAACATAGGCTACCTTTTATTTCAAAATATGTACCACGGGCGAAGCCGGGGCGGACCGCTAGTAATTTAATATACCTAGCATTAAAACTGTGATTAAAACATACATGCAGTTAATAACTATTTACTGAAAAAGTAACAATTGTAGCATATTAGTAGCAGTGATGATCATAGTATGTGATTACTAATTACGTTACATACGTACAAAAACTTATACATAACGTACGTAACTATACTTACTATAGTAATATGTACTAAGATAAAGCTGAAGAATTCGTTTGGTTGAACGCGCTAATCTCAGGAACAACGGGGCCGATATATGCGGACCAATGGATAAAAGGATTTTTTCTATTAGGAATTACCTACAATCCTACAAACAGTAAAATATGCTCGTGAGTCGTGACAGTCCTGAGTCGGTAGTACAAAGTAGTGCATAGTAACTCAATGGTTACAAAGGGGTATGGGTACTTTTGTATGGGCTAGTGGCGTATGACTTTCACGGTAACTGATGAAACTTGGATAAGTAATATTTTAAAAGAGCAATATATTGCGTACATATACATCGTTTTGATTATAAGTAATTCTTAAATAAAAAAAAGGATAAACCTAAAAAAAACTCAGAAAAATCTTTAAATAATCTAGATTCTAGGTACTTAAATGAACAATACAAAACCAAATATCTCTGTTCCTAATACGTTTCGAGGTTTATGTCCATAATAACTTTTGTTCACAATATATTGTACTTTTAAAATATCTAAGTTTCATCATTCCGCGACGCGATATTTCACCTAACCGATATTTAACCGCGAAGTTTTTATTCTCGCGTTTTAAATTACGCAGGCAGAATTTAGTATGCACTGAGAATAAAATTTCGCGCCATTTTGTGGGACTTAGAGCGTATACGCACTATGCGGGTAACCGCATTGCGGGTAGCCGTCCGGCTGACCGCAAGCACAATTATGTACGTAATATTCATTTCTATGCGCACTTTGCGGTCTGCGGTAGCCGCATCGCAGTGCGCATTGCGGTCAGCCGGACGGCTACCCGCATAGTGCGTATACGCTCTTATGCTTTGATCGAGAAGATGGCTGTATCCGCACAACGATATTTCACAAGTAGTATGCGAAACAGTGCGGTTTATTTCCGCTTGAATATTTCGTGCAGTTTAGACTATAAAGTAAGTATGGCTACATAGCCATAATTACTTTATAATAGGGTTGTTGAGGAAGTGATTATGAGGAAGAGGAGGAGGAAGAGGAATTTTCATACGCAAATTTAGAGGATGCGGATGAGGATGAGGATATTTTTTTGAGGATGAGGATGCGGATGAGGAAGCGGATGAGGACGAGGATGATAGGAAATTATAATCAAATTTAAAAATTAAAAAATTAAAACAAAAGCCACTCTCCTGTCTGTACATATTGATTATTGATATTTTAAATACTATAGGAAAATTGCCCCTTTGTCATAAAAAAGCATCTTACTCAGTGTTCATATTCAATAAAAATATTAATTGGTCCAACAGTTTTCGAGCTTTACTTAATTGCAAAAAAATATTACATATATGCAAAAACAGGCAAGTAACAGCGCGGGTGACCGATCGCGAATTTACAAAGCCTAGCCTATACTATAGCTACTATTTGAGTCACGAGTTGGACTCAGATATGATTTTGTTTATGCATATTACTCGACAAAACCTAATCTATCTCATTACAAAAGTGACTCAAATCGATTAGATTTTGTCGAGATATTTTCATACATTACATACGAATAAAACCTAGTCGAATAGAGTCTCCACCCGATCAGATCGGCCCGGCAAGCGCTGCAGCTGCAGCGAGTGCGTTGTCGTAGATACGGCATCCTCATGAATTTCCTCTTAATTTTGAGGAAGCGATAGCGGAAGAGGAATTTTTTGATTTAATTTTTGAGGATGCGGTAACGGTTGAGGAACCCAAAATATTGCGGAACTTCCGCATTATGAGGAAGCGGAAGAGGAATCCTCAACAACCCTACTTTATAATTATAATTCGCGCGTTTCGCTCTGTCGCGTCGTACAACGCAATGGCGCTATTGAGAAGATCCTTCTATTTTACGCCAATTTTACGTATAACTCGCTTGGAAATGGAATTTTTATTTATTGAAATTATTCTTACAAATTATTACAATAACTTAAGTCTAAGAGCGTATACGCACTATGCGGGTAGCCGTCCGGCTGACCGCAAGCACAATTATGTACGTAATATTCATTTCTATGCGCACTGCGATGCGGCTACCGCAGACCGCACAGTGCGCATAGAAATGAATATTACGTACATAATTGTGCTTGCGGTCAGCCGGACGGCTACCCGCATAGTGCGTATACGCTCTTAGACTTAAGTTATTGTAATAATTTGTAAGAATAATTTCAATAAATAAAAATTCCATTTCCAAGCGAGTTATACGTAAAATTGGCGTAAAATAGAAGGATCTTCTCAATAGCGCCATTGCGTTGTACGACGCGACAGAGCGAAACGCGCGAATTATAATTATAAAGTAATTATGGCTATGTAGCCATACTTACTTTATAGTCTAAACTGCACGAAATATTCAAGCGGAAATAAACCGCACTGTTTCGCATACTACTTGTGAAATATCGTTGTGCGGATACAGCCATCTTCTCGATCAAAGCATAAGAGCGTATACGCACTATGCGGGTAGCCGTCCGGCTGACCGCAATGCGCACTGCGATGCGGCTACCGCAGACCGCAAAGTGCGCATAGAAATGAATATTACGTACATAATTGTGCTTGCGGTCAGCCGGACGGCTACCCGCAATGCGGTTACCCGCATAGTGCGTATACGCTCTAATACACCGTATTCTGTATTTCTATAGGAATAAGGTAAAAAAGAAAAACACGATATGGCATTAGAATTTATTGAAAAAAGTCCCTTACATGTGGTGATTGCTAGATAATAAAAAATTATACAAAGCACTAGTTTTTTAATTATTTCCTTTATTATTAATTCTTGTATTGTTTCTGCAAAAAATATATAAACATTCTTAAATTTAATTTTTTAAGTCAACCAATAAATAGTTATGTACAGCAGCAGCAGCAGTATATTTTTATTTGTTACTTCATGTTTGAATTAAAAAACAAATATTTTTAAATAGGTGTACTTATAATTAATTTATTTATGCAAATCTTTTACATTTTAAAAGACAATATTCAATATATTTTACTATTGGGAAGCACACAGCTATTTAGTTTTTTAGGCGATGAGTTTTTCAAGATCAGATTAAGATGCATACAATATTGATACAATGTTTAGGATCATCATCATTATTAATTTATATAAAACTATTCCATTCCACAAGTTTAAAAAAAAATGTAAACAACCAAATTAGTATGCAAAATTGAAGATGTATCTCTAAATTAAAAATTAACACTTTCAAGAATAATGAGCTGAAAAAACTATGGTTGGTATGGTTTCAAAATCTACATGTACCTATAGTAAAAAAAGTGACTCAATAAGCAAACATTTTTTTATTGTGTTTAAATTTTTGATATTTAAATTTTAGAAAAACACTTGAAACTAAATGTATTTGAATTTTCCAAATTATTTAGAAACAAACAAAATATTTGGTTTTAGATAATTGACCATCAGGGATTATTACCTTATGATTACCTTTGGGAGAGAAAAATCAGGCTGGACTATATATATATATATATAATGAAATTTGATTCAATTTAATACGATTCGATTATTGGATTACTCATTACCCAATATCTATACACATTTTGGATTATAAGATATGAAATCTCTTTTTCCAAAACTTACAAAAGTCGCAATGATATACCTTCCAATCGTTGCCACGTCTGTCCCAAGTGAGCGGTTGTTCTCGGAAGCTGGAGCAACCATTACTCAACAAAGAAATAGGCTGTTAGGGTCTAGATTATCTAAGCTTCTTTTCCTTAACTCTGTGGCAAGACTATTAAATTCTAAATAAATATTATATAACATTCCATGTTACATGTAATATAATGTTAACTACACAAAGATGATTCTGCTGCTGAAGCAGCTGTCATAACATCATGTCTAAGTTTGTTTACTTTAACTCTGTCTCAGAATTGTTACATTATTTAAAATAAATAACGTTTTTGTATTAAAATGTGTTTTAATGTAATAAAACGTGTTAATGCTAGTGTTAATGAAGCATCCTATTAAAAAAAGTAAAACATCGGCAAAAACATCGATATATCGCCCATATCAACGATTTTTTTGCATATCGATGTTTTTCATGCAAACATCGATGATTTAAAACATCGATGTTTTTCAGAACGATGTTGCATCCCTACTTGTGACACGACTGGCTTGGGTACGCCGAATTCGGCGTACTATAAGTTGCCGCATTTTTCAAGTACGCCGGCGGTATCTAGTCGTAGCGCGCGCGCGGAGACCAATCCATAATCTAAGAGGAAAGGTTTGTATGTATGTATGGTTTTCACGCATAAACTACTGGACCGATTTTGATGAAATTTGGCACAGATAATCTTTAGACCCTGAGAAAGAACATAGGCTACCTTTTATTTCAAAATATGTACCACGGGCGAAGCCGGGGCGGACCGCTAGTAATTTAATATACCTAGCATTAAAACTGTGATTAAAACATACATGCAGTTAATAACTATTTACTGAAAAAGTAACAATTGTAGCATATTAGTAGCAGTGATGATCATAGTATGTGATTACTAATTACGTTACATACGTACAAAAACTTATACATAACGTACGTAACTATACTTACTATAGTAATATGTACTAAGATAAAGCTGAAGAATTCGTTTGGTTGAACGCGCTAATCTCAGGAACAACGGGGCCGATATATGCGGACCAATGGATAAAAGGATTTTTTCTATTAGGAATTACCTACAATCCTACAAACAGTAAAATATGCTCGTGAGTCGTGACAGTCCTGAGTCGGTAGTACAAAGTAGTGCATAGTAACTCAATGGTTACAAAGGGGTATGGGTACTTTTGTATGGGCTAGTGGCGTATGACTTTCACGGTAACTGATGAAACTTGGATAAGTAATATTTTAAAAGAGCAATATATTGCGTACATATACATCGTTTTGATTATAAGTAATTCTTAAATAAAAAAAAGGATAAACCTAAAAAAAACTCAGAAAAATCTTTAAATAATCTAGATTCTAGGTACTTAAATGAACAATACAAAACCAAATATCTCTGTTCCTAATACGTTTCGAGGTTTATGTCCATGCGGCTACCGCAGACCGCACAGTGCGCATAGAAATGAATATTACGTACATAATTGTGCTTGCGGTCAGCCGGACGGCTACCCGCATAGTGCGTATACGCTCTTAGACTTAAGTTATTGTAATAATTTGTAAGAATAATTTCAATAAATAAAAATTCCATTTCCAAGCGAGTTATACGTAAAATTGGCGTAAAATAGAAGGATCTTCTCAATAGCGCCATTGCGTTGTACGACGCGACAGAGCGAAACGCGCGAATTATAATTATAAAGTAATTATGGCTATGTAGCCATACTTACTTTATAGTCTAAACTGCACGAAATATTCAAGCGGAAATAAACCGCACTGTTTCGCATACTACTTGTGAAATATCGTTGTGCGGATACAGCCATCTTCTCGATCAAAGCATAAGAGCGTATACGCACTATGCGGGTAGCCGTCCGGCTGACCGCAATGCGCACTGCGATGCGGCTACCGCAGACCGCAAAGTGCGCATAGAAATGAATATTACGTACATAATTGTGCTTGCGGTCAGCCGGACGGCTACCCGCATAGTGCGTATACGCTCTAATACACCGTATTCTGTATTTCTATAGGAATAAGGTAAAAAAGAAAAACACGATATGGCATTAGAATTTATTGAAAAAAGTCCCTTACATGTGGTGATTGCTAGATAATAAAAAATTATACAAAGCACTAGTTTTTTAATTATTTCCTTTATTATCTTGTTTTGTTTCTGCAAAAAATATATAAACATTCTTAAATTTAATTTTTTAAGTCAACCAATAAATAGTTATGTACAGCAGCTTTATATTTTTATTTGTTACTTCATGTTTGAATTAAAAAATAAATATTTTTAAATAGGTGTGCTTAGTTATAATTAATTTATTTATGCAAATCTTTTACATTTTAAAAGTCAATATTCAATATATTTTACTATTGGGAAGCACACAGCTAATTAGTTTTTTAGGCGACGAGTTTTTCAAGATCAGATTAAGATGCATACAATATTGATACAATGTTTAGGATCATCATCATTATTAATTTATATAAAACTATTCCATTCAACACAAGTTTAAAAAAATTTCAACAACCAAATTACTATGCAAAATTGAAGATGTATCTCTAAATTAAAAATTAACACTTTCAAGAATAATGAGCTGAAAAAACTATGGTTGGTATGGTTTCAAAATCTACATGTATAGTAAAAAAAGTGACTCAATAAGCAAACATTTTTTTATTGTGGTTAAATTTTTGATATTTAAATTTTAGAAAAACACTTGAAACTAAATGTATTTGAATTTTCCAAATTATTTAGAAACAAACAAAATATTTGGTTTTAGATAATTGACTATCAGGGATGATTACCTTTGGGAGAGAAAAATCAGGCTGGACTAGACCTATAGAACAAAATCAAAAATATGGTGATACTTATAAAAATATGTATTAACATGACAAAATGTTTGTTCAATATGTTTACATACATTTGTGATATACCCATACATTATTGTACATTAAATTGATGACAAAATAAACAATACCGCAATTTTATTAACCTACAACAAATACTACCTTAAAATATATTTACAGTTATCCATAGAAATAATGGTGAATAAAATAAACCGTTGCAAATTTTTGTTGCCAGTTTAAAAAAACATACATATAAATGCGCGGGAAACTAACTGGAAAGTATCTGAATAATTAAAACGTAGACCTATCAAAGTGGTTTCAATGAAAATGATAATTTGGGTCTTGAATTATTTTTGCCTAATATTTTCTTTTGTTCCTCCTTTACTCTCTTTTCTTGTTCTTTCTTCAACTTTTGCCTTTCTTCATCCATTTTTCGTTGTTCTTCTATCATCGCTAGCCTTTCTTCAGCCTGTGCAAATAAAAATTTATGTTACAATAACTTATGCCCACAATGGTTCGCATCAAAAAGTATAAAAGTATAAGTATAATTTTAAAGTATAATTTTAAACCACTCTGTCTTGAAAAGTTTACCAATAAAAATGAGTACCAAGTCACAAAATACAATCCAAATTATTCTAATGATTGTGAAGTAAATGTTACTTATATTTAAATATGTAGTTTTATTTCACACCAAAATTTAGACATTTAGACATTATCAAGCTGAAGAGTTTGAAAGCGCTCATCTTAGGAACTACTGGTCCGATTTGGTTTAAATTCTTTCGATGATACATAGCCCATTTATCAAGAAAGGCTATAGGCTATATTATAATATCATCACGATAAGACCAACAGGAGCAGAGCAATGCGGGTGAAACCGCGCGGCACAGCTAGTCTATACATATAATAAAATCGTAGGAAAGTCAAAACTGTACATTGAATATTTTTTTAAAAGAATACATAATCCATGATCTATAATCGATATAGAAGCCAAAAATATAGTTTTTAGAATTTTTGTCTGTTTGTCTGTTTGTCTGTATGTTTGTCCGAGCTAATCTCGAAAAGTACTGCATAGATTGACTTCAAATTTTGCATGAATATTACTAACAGGTCGTGTGAGGTTTTTTTAAACATATTATCATGCTATCACCTCCGGGGGAGGAGCTGTGAACCTTTACTTTTCTTACGTATTCCGTGTACTACGACAGCGTACAATCTAAAGACTCATGTTTAAATGTTGTTTTTGAGTAAGCCATGCTATTATCTAGCTTTACACTATAAAAACTACGTCATTTACGTAATTTGGGCAGAGAAACTGTTTAATGAATCTTAGTACTATAAAGACAAATTTGATTCAGCGCCATCTATGAGATTTCGTAAAAATCAAATCAAACACAATGTTAAAAATTAATAATTTATTAGTTATTTATTTATTTATTTAAATTAGTTATTTATTTATTTAACCCTTTAACCCATAATAAATCTTCCCTTCCCTATAAGGTGCGCTTATATAATTCGTGTTATATACTACATTTTTAAAAGTGAGGGTAGATGTATCCATTACAGTTAATCTAATATTGATTGTGTTCATTGGTTACATTTTTAAAAATCTTCGTGTTTTAATAATTCGATCACGAGGCGGGACTCTAATACAAAAAGGTTAGTTCGTTGATAATTATTATTCCTTCGTCATTTACATGTTGTTAGTAAAAATATACTTTGACTGTTAATACTTTTGTTCAGTATTTATCTGTATGATTATTGCTTGGTAATTAATATATTTTCATGTCGTATACCTAATTATAAACATAAGTGTGATGTGAAACTAGCTGGATTTATTTTTACACACTCACAGTCTTATATTTTGTGTTAATGTTAAAATAGTATTAATAGTGTAAATCATAATATTTTTTCAAAGTTAAAAATATTTCCTTTTTTCTGATGGTGTTGCCATCGAATTAAACCGCGCTGTCGTTTCGTTCACAAAAAGTCATGTTATTAGGACCGAATATGTAGCCGCCTCAACTTACGGAAACGAGAATAACCTGCGTTGTCTGTTAGTTATTATATAGTCGAATTTAACGTTACATGGAAATTGGAATCTAAATATATGTATACCTACTTATATTAAATCTGTAGAGGTCAATTCTGCACATGAAATATATTTCCTAAATAACTATCACGAGGTGATTAGAGATCGACATCGACGTCAAAAATGTTTGTCCGTCTGTCTGTCTGTATAACCGTTATAGAAACAAAAACTACTCGACGGATTTAAACGAAACTTGGTACAATTATTTTTCATATTCGTGAGCAGAGCAGCAACTCCATTTTTAAGCTTTCGTCGCGTGTGCGTTCTTAATGCGTGTATCTTAATGGTTAAAGCTACACAGAAATCAAGTATGAAAGAAATGTTCTCCATATTATATAAAAAATATCTCCCGACATCATAAATGTCTATCTTTTATGGTTGAGCTTAGGAGTTCAAAGCTTTCTGATTATATTTGTCTACTAGCTGTCCCCGCGACTTCGTTCGCGTGGAATAGTGACTATGGGACCTATGACCATGGGCTCAGGGTGGGGCAACAATAAAAAATCATTTTTATTTTCATGCTCCCACTCCCGCGCCCACTCGCACTCCCACGCCATATGCCACGTTCAGTCCCAATCCCACGCCCACGCCCACTCCCCTTCACAATTAGTACCTACCAGATCAAAGCCAGGGTAAGCGCCCCACCCAGCCCCACCGTGGCTACGCCCATGCTGAATTACTACTTAACATACAATTATTGAGTAAATACGTACAACCATACTGTACTGTTGTACTACCATAAATAATTAAAAGAATTGTTATTAAAATTTCTTACTAAACTGAGCTAAAAAACTTACGTACCAAATTATTAAAGAAAATCAAGAAATGAAATGCCTAACCTATACCAAATAGTTACTACATATTGTAATTAAAAATTATGATTAGTATATAATATCGAAAATCAAAAAAGAAATGCCTAACTAATTCTACGTAAAATTTCTTTTAAATTATGTCATATTATTTTTTAGGAACCAGGGGGGGGGGAGAGGAGCAAATTCTATTTCCTTCCTTTCTTAAACGGATGTTTTTAATAATCTATGGTGTAGCCAGTAGCCACTGATCAGCTTAATCGATACTCAGTTTTTATCAAATCCAGAAACAAATCCAAATTAGATCTTTCCTGTCTCACGCACGTAACTAAAGGCTGAAGAGAGAGAGAGCACGTAACTAAACCGTTTAGACGAAGAAAAGTGTATAGAAAAAGGAATAAATAATTTCATAAACTTCCCGACGATCTTTAAAAATAAATTATAACTTAAATTTTTTTCATTCCCACTTTTACCCCTATGTAGGTATAATAAGTGGATGAACCAATTTTGATACACTTTATCTAAGAACCAGCGTCGGAAAATATTCTGCCTAACAAAAAAACCGCATCTAATTCGGTTTACCTGTTAGCCAGCTACGGTGCCATAGACAGACACACACACACACACAGAAATACATAGCGGTCAAACACATAACACCAGTCTTTTTGCGTCGGGGGTTAAAAATATAATACGACATAATTTAAAGGACATTTTATGTGGAAAATTTACCTATACACCAGGGTAGATAATTTTTGAAACAAAAAAAAATCGCAGTAGGATGAAACCCATTAGAAAAGGATATGATAAAAATGTAAGGAAAAATAAATTACGGTCAATCGGAGTTCGGGAAGTGGGAGGGGGGAGCTTTTAAGAGAAAAAAATGGTTTCTCTCGATTTCTCGATAATAATAACACCTGCTAATTTTTTTCTACATATTTTAATTGTACAGACATCACTTTTCCACAATTTTATTATATGTATTGATGATGATGATTGAGATTATAACACTCTTAGTCCGTTTTAATTTTTATTCACCCGCATCAGTGCCACCTAAAAAATCTTTATATATCGAAATTCGAGCAAAGTTAAGAAAATGAGAAATAAGAGTTCTCAAGGATCGTTAGAGATAAGAGGCTTACTATTGACCGAAAACAACATGTGTTATGCCGAACCTGAAACCGCTTCACAACGAGAATTGCGGCTCACAGCTGACCGCGAACGGCATGTACTATCCTGTGAGACCGAAACCTTCACTGAGGGTATATATAACGTCTCACAGCTGATCGCAAATGGCATATTGTACTATCCCGTGAGACCGAAACCCTCACTGAGAGCGAATTACGTCTCACAGCTGATCACGATCGTCATATTTTATCTCGAGAATTCTGAAACTTTTACTCAATATGAAGACCGTTTGACAAATAATAGGGTGCACCATAATATTATTCGATCTCTCGAAGATGAACATGAGCATAAGCAATGACTAGAGTAGGGACGCGAATATTACCATTATTTGAGACAAGAACGATTAATAAGTTTGTTTAATGAAAGATTAAGAATTGAAACTATTGGTCTCTTTAAACGGACGAATAGCGAGAGGCCCGTCTTATTGCAGACAGATTTCGACATAGTCTTAATGACTTAGAGGTAAACATAGAAGATCAATCTACAAATTCGGTGGTGTGGTCCGACAAAATAATATAAAAGTGGGTTTGCTTATAACCTCACAATTGATTACAGATCATCTTCTGTATAGGCGATATTAACGTAGTATGTTCTTTTTGTAATGCTTTAAAGTGGAGTAAGGAGTCGGCTTTCGTTTGAAGATACGCCGGAACCTTTGAAATCACTGCTTTTAAGTTTTAGAGGAACATGTGCAATCTAAACAGTTCTTAGACAATATTAGCTCTTATAGTATTGCGTTTTAAATGATCCTTTGGTGCTCAACAATTATCAGATGCTCCTTTCATTCTTACTTTTAAGATACAAGGTCAAGTTTATCATTTGATAGGATCCCTTTTGCCTGAAGGCCAACCTAAGTTTCTTTAAATATATTTTGTATTCGACTACGACGAATAATCGAATACAAGAAATCAATATTTCTCGAATTTAAAACTGAACTCATTTCACAATTTTAGAACATGTTAATTCATCAGGTTAATCCGTATATATGCGTTTTAAATCGACATTAGAAGCTTTTCCTCAAGATGGTGATATTAATATAAAATTGGTATAAATGCCGATAGACGGAAGTCTATCAGCACTCAGGAATTCCCTGAGCGTGTTATAACGCCCAGGCCGCAGTATTACAATTTTTCCTACAGTAGGGCGACGAATGTATTTTCGCATAGCAACGGAGGGGAACTCGTGGGGGGTAAAGTGACGCGGGCCACGTACCACAAACATGTTTAGTTTGTGGTACCGAGCGCGAAAGAAAGTCATCGTGTTTTTAGTAAAGTTACTATGTAAACTAACGTAATTTATTACTTAGGTACATATTCTATAATGGTGCGCTCAAACTGTTAATCTAAATTTAATTTAGATTATTATTTTAATTACTAAGAAATGTAGAATTTAAATCACATTCATTCGTGTTTTCCTCAGATATTCGATGTCTATGATTTTCGATGATTTTAAGATTTTCTTATCAGAGTATTCAATTTTAATGTAGTTAAATTTTATAAGAGACAATTAAGAACATTCAAAAATAAAGTGTCACGTATTTTTTTTAAACGACGAATGACGAAAAACGACCGAATCGCGGACGAAGTCGCGGGCAACAGCTAGTATTAAATAAAACAGAAAAATTTACTGTACTTTCTTAATTAAAATTATACTTATGTAGACTATATTATACATATTGTGATAAGAAATAAAACCAGTTTTTTAATGACTTCCTCATAGTGCTAAATATATGGATGACTTAATGCCAACAAAATGGCAATACATATTTAATGATATTGTAGTTATTTGTGGTTTGTAAAAAATGTAAATTTATGAATGTGAATTGAAATACATTTAATTTAATTTTAGATGTAATGGGGGTCATATCAAAAGCTTATCAAAAAGTGCTTTCAGAACCGGTATTATAATTTTATTTTACAATCATTTAAAAGCACATGAATAAATTGAAAACAACACACATTTTACTAATTACTAATGTGTAATGAATAAAGTTAAATAATAAATGTCTTGTAAATGTTTGAGTCTAAACTAATATTATAAAGCTGAAGATTTTATATGTTTGTTTAAACGCACTAATCTCAGGAACAACTGGTCCGAATTGAAAAATTCTTTTGATGTTAGATAGCCCATTTATCAAGGAAGGTTATATCATCATGCTATAACCAACAGGATTTCTCGGACAACCAATCGGAGTCACGCGGGTGAAATCGCGGGGCGCAGCTAGTATGTTAAACAGGTTACTCACCAACTTGCGTTGAGCCTCTTCTATCTTTCTATTATTTTCAGCCATGATATCCTCCAACTCTTTCCTTTTACGTTCCTCTTCAGCCTGTATAATAAAAACATCATGTTATCACATATACTAGCACTGTCACCTGGTTGTTATTGTATTTTGTTATTTCTACCATATTATGAGATCCCTAAAACACTTGGTGTGTGTATTATATTGCGTGTCTCTATATTCATCTTTACAACTCTTATGAAACATTTGAAACTGCCTATTGACATTGATATAAAAGTATACAAATAATTTTGTTTTGTAAAATACATCATAATACATTTTTCTGTACAAATGAACATGTTCACAATAAAATCTTTAAATCATCATAGCTAGCAGAGAGTAACTTGATTTACATAATCCTTAGTAGCATGAAACAAAAAATTGTTATACAAAAAATAGATTCAAAAAATACCTTCGGCTTCAGGGGCTGATCCTCAAGCGGCAACTCCATAAAAATTCTTACAGCTTCGCGTCTTGCACAGTCTTCCGACCTGACTTATAGACTACGTGACTGCCAAGGACAGTCAAGCGAACAATTTTAAAATGCTAGCCGAAAGCCTTAATGGCATTCTTATAGTATAATAACAAGTCTATTTTGGTGAGTGCAAATGATATGCATGTTAATTGGATATATACATATTCTTAACAAGTGACAATTTTTTAAGTTCTTGTAAACTCGAACTACACCTGACTGGACCTTTAACAGATATGATCGAAAGAATTCGATTATTAGTGTTGCAGAATACATTTGTATATAACACAAGGATGTATACTTATATGTTTGGGCTGCAAGAGCAAGTTTGATTTAGCGGATGTCACATGTAACAGCAATTTTGTGAATGATTGCTTTTACATATGACTGATAGATGATAGTGGCAGTTACCTGTCTGGCCATTTCCTCCCGCTTCTGCTGTTCCCTCTGTTTCTCCAGTTCTTGCATCATTTCTTGTTCCATTTTTTGCTTCGCCTCTTCAACTCTTTTTGCCACTTCTCTCTCTATTTCATCTTTTCGTTTTTCTAATTCCTCTTCTACTCTCTTCTTCACGAGAAGTTCTATTCTTTTCGCCGCTTCTTCTTCAACGACCTTTATAACGTGATAATTTAAAATTTAGTGTAAAATATGACGAAATTAAATACAAAGGTAGCAATTTCAAATATACAAATAAAAGCATAGCTACAAATTATTACCATATTTACCTTTTGTTCCGCTTCTCTCACACGTCTTTGTCTTTCCATTTCAGCTAGACGATCCACTTCATCCATTTTGCTACGGCCTTTTGACTTTTTCCTACCCCGGCTGCCATCGTAAGATCCACCAGTACTTGAAGAAGAAGAAACTGAATGCGACCTTTTCCTGTAAATAATCGATAAGCCGATGATTTATTGGTTATTGTAAAATTATAAAAATAAATTCATATGGAATGTAGTAAATACCGTGATTTAGAACTTCTTTCTCTTGATTTTTCGGCATGTTTTGTGCTTCTACTACGCGATGAGGATCTGTCTTTGGATCGACTTTTCTTCCTTGAATGTTTACTACTTTTATGATGCCGACGAGGGGATTTACTTCTTGATCTTGAGCGCCCCATTATCATGCACTAATTATATTAACAGTCCAAATAATTTAAAATTACAACAATGCAAGATGCACTCCGCCTTGTAAAAAAAGCGTCTTATTCACGGTCAATCCCCGACGTACGTCGGCTCAAGGCCGCGGTGCTGGATGTATCCTACTGACGATCGTGCGCGCATCAAGCATGGCTAGGGTTGCCAACTTTTATTTGAAGAAATAGAGTATATCTGATTTTAAAGGAGGTATATATAGAGTAAATAAATATTTTTAAAAATGTATTTTTTTGTACTTTTTGCAGTAACTAAGAATTTTTCATTATTTTTAAATGAATTATATGAATCCAAACATTCCAAATCTAAATTTATATATTTCAAGAGCTCATTTTTAATTAATTTTTAATGAAGCTCGGTTTCTCTCTTCCCGCTACTTCACATTCATGACCGAAAAGACTCTTTCAGTAAATGCTAAAGTGGCGGGAACAGAGAGTATATAGCTAATCATTTTTTTTTAAACAAACAAATTCGTCAAGATATTTTTTTTTAATAAATTGCCATTTTTCTGCAGTGGACTTTTGCATAAAATCTGTGTTATTCAACAATTCGCCTTGGAGTTCTTTTAAAATAATAACTTCTGAATATAAACTGTCCATGTGTACAAGGTTGATCCAAAAGTAATGATAATTGGGATTTCCTGTGTACATAAAAATAATAAATAACCGTTTCTTGCTTGCTCATGTACTCACTAAGTTATCACAAAAAAATCATATCAATAGGCCACGTTTCCAAGTATTTACATTAATTTCTGTTGGCAACACTAATCTGCTGTACGTCCGCGCTATTCACTGTCCATCTGCACGACGTTCGCGGTGGTGGGGGTGCTTGCTGGATGAAAAGTTGGTCGTGCACATCCAGCAAGATAATAATAATAATTATTGACGTACGTCAACGCTATTCACTGTCGTTTTGCGTCGTGCATCGTGTATGACCTTGGCGGGACGTACGTCAAGATGGACCGTAAATAAGACGCTTTAGACTTTTATACACAGAGTCTTTTATAATAAACGAGATACAGAATACAGATAAATTATAGAAGCGTATAATTTTATGAGAACAGATACAGTAAAGCAAACAGAATTTTTTAAAACGGCAACATTTCTAATGCGTTTGTGTATTTCTAAAGATTTCTAGTGTATTATTAATAATAATTGTATTGATTATTAGTTGATTTATATTGATTTACAAAAATTTGTATTGTAAATATACACATAAATTTGTATTCACTTGTCTATTTGCTCGATCAACGGGTTATGAAGGTGTAAATATAAGAGCTAGCGCGCACGAGCAACTTTGTCTCCGCAACTATTTTGTCTCTCCCATCAATTTGTATGGGGAGTTGCGTCGCTACGTGCGCGCACTTTCATACTAGCCCATAGGTGGGAGAGACAAAATAGTTGCGGAGACAAAAAAAGTTGCGGAGACAAAGTTGCTCGTGCGCGCTAGCTCTAAGAGCGTAGACGCACTATGCGGGTAGCCTGCGGGTGTGCGGTCTGCGGTAGCCGCATCGCAGTGCGCATAGAAATGAATATTACGTACATAATTGTGATTGCGGTCAGCCGGACGGCTACCCGCAATGCGGCTACCCGCATAGTGCGTCTACGCTCTAAGGGAACATAACTCATCATCATTCTCACTCTATCGTGATGATTAATTTTATCTTTGGAAAACTCACGAATCACGAGTGTAGTTTCTACTTGTTTATATCAAAATGTTATAACCCAAGGGTCCATCTATTATTTTCAGTATCGTTAAAATAAAATATTTTATCATTGAACAACTGTCGTAGGTACTTATTTTTACCGGATCATACGTAGTGTCCATTTTTATGATTTGATAGTTGTAACAACAGCAATAAAAGCAACCCAAGTGTAGTCATAGATTGAGAGATTAGATTACTTTAGGCTCTAAGGACCACCCCCGACCCCGTGGTCTGCAGGTTGACTCGGTGACAATTCGCTGCTCTCACGCTTGCCGCGAATAATTCACGAGAGGACCACGCGTTGGCAATGCACCGCTCCCTCTCATTATTTGCCTTTCTTTATCATAAACACGTGTAGATCTAGTGCCAATGGAAACAGACTACTCAATTCTCAAAAGTACGTGGTCCAAGCGATATCCACTCATTGACCACGTGTCGTTCACCTGTGGACCATCTTGGGGAAGAAGTTGACGCCAAGCGAGGAGTGGTCGTGGTCAGCTGGTCGGGTGCTGGGTGGGTCTAATGAGCTTTAATCTTTAGTCGACTGTTTTTCGGCCTGTTCCCATTGACACAAGAAATCGTTTTAATACATTTTTAATACTTAACTGACAGATAAAACCCTGAAGTCTTGAAACGGGCTATGAATACTGTATATTTTATTTGGATTTAAATTAAACACACGGGTGCAAAAAAACATGTGTAATTTTAATTGATACCTATTAATAATTATTTAGCATTGTTTTGGAAAAAAGAAATTATTTAATATTCTGCTTCATACTCTTTTTCTTTTTCCTTAATAAATGTTATTATTTTTGATGCCGCCTTAAACATACTATCATTTTTATGAAAATTAGCTAACAATAATTCTCCGTTTGGTGTAAGTGAGGTGATATTCAAATTATTACTTTTCTTGTCATATAATGATAGTGCCGAATTCATTTTTTTCTTTTTCTCTGATAAAATATCATTAAAACTTGCTTTTCCAAGAGGTCCATCATCTAGTTTACTGAAACTGAATGATTGCTTTATTTTCGTGTTCTGATAGCGGTTAAGAAATGTATTGAGATCCGTAACACTACAAACGTTCTGTATTCGTTTCGAATGATTGGAGCTAGAGTGAGAAACTGAACAGTCTGTTACCGGAATATTTTTTGAAGACAAACTTTTGTCAGAATTAACATCTTCAATTACAAGAATATCTCCAGATCTATCGCTTTGCCTCTCCGAACTAGGACTCATTTCATTTTCTGACAGAGTACTATGAGTGCAAGAGTCATTACTTTCCTTTGAATTACCATAATTAGTGTCTTCGATAGGTTTTTTCATTACCGTGTCTGTTCCATGTAAACGCTTAAGTTTGTTTAGGACGGCACGAATATTATACTCTGTCCCAATTTCAATGTCATCATAAGATTCTTTTATTTCTATATTACCTCTATAGAAATAGTCATAGGGTAATGAATGACCTTGTACGGTCATATCCGCTGCATTGCCATATTTCGGTAGTGTCATAGGTTGTCGATAAATACATTCAAATTTTCCGGTCGAAGCTTTATGATTATGTGCATAATCGATAACAACTGTAAAGCAATAATAATATTCGTAAACATATTTTAATTAATTTACAGCTACTTATAATTAAAAAAAAAAAATATATATATATATATATATATTATATTACCTTTTATTATATCGGATACAACAGCTGGACAAATTTTTCCAGTTACTAGAGTCGTACTATTGAGATCAGGACATGAATTTATTTCTATCAACCACGGTTTGTATTCTTTGTCCAAAATAAAATCACATCCATATAATTCAAATCGATTTTTGCAAACGGACAAGGTGTCTTGGCAACTTAGCATTATTCCAATAATTGATTTTTTCATTCCTGGGTAAATAATGTTATCCCAAACTTTATCCTTTCCGATGTTATCCAAATAATTTTTGTATTTGTCTAAATCCCACATATTATTCGATGGAAGTTCAGAGTGTCTTCCTTCACAATTCGTATACTTTCTTTGTACAGCATTATTCGTCAAATGGATTGATTCATGGTAATTTTTCAGACTATACTTTTGTGAACTAAATTTTAAATAACAGTCCTTGTACATCCAAACAACTAAAGGATACGTACTGGTGACCAAGTAATATTGTCTGATATCAAATTTAGTATCATGGATTAAAAGTGGTTCTTCTGAAAACGCAAAGAATTTTTTAATAATAAACGAAGAATATTTGTTAGCAAAGTAGTAACAAAATTGTAGCTCATCCTTACCAATATATTTTTGAATAACATGTTTTGCACTTGCTTTATTCAACAAATCAGTGATAACACCTAATTTTGAAGCCATTCGTATGCCTCTTCCTCTTGAACAATGTGCAGGTTTTATTATCCAAATATTATGACATCCTTCACAACTTAATTGAGGTCTATATCTATGAATTTCTTTTAATAAAAATTTAGCATAGCATAAATACAACGGTAACTTATCATACTTATCTTTTCGAAATATTTCGTCTTTAGCAATTATACAATAGTATTTTTTCAAAAATGAATTCCACTGTTCGTTAGTTATTATGTTTATCTCCCGATCAATGTCTTTATGCTGTTTACGTAGCAAATACTCTTTGCATCTTTTTAAAGCAAATACGATGACATTCATAGAAATTTCGCCATCATCAACAAATACTGGTCTGTTATTCGCTACCATTGAAAGCAACCACTTCAATAAACTAGTGCAGGCAGTAATTTTGTAATCTTTTATAAACCCCTCTATTTCGCCAGGCTCAGGTATATTATACGATCGCGGACCATTTACTTCTGCAATATCTTCAATATAGAACCAGTAATTTCTTTTCATTGAAGAGCATAACCCTTGTTTAGAAGTCCACATAGCATCAATTTCTAATTTATTGATAATAGTATTGTAATCTTTAGTCATGTCTATTGTTGTGTCTCTTCGATCATCACGAGTGCGCCAAACAAAATTGGGACTGCATTTTTCAACAAAATTTGAAAGAAGCAACCGTTCAAGCTCACTTTGCACATCCGTTTTATTGGAAAATGTACCACGTCGTAATTTTGTTAGATTCATACGATTTGGAGGCAACTTCTCCAGCCATCCACGATCAAGAAGAGCTTTTCGAACGGGACTACAGTTCCCTTGGATGGAAAATATGTTAGCTTCTCGTATTGCTTCAGCTGCTTTTGTTTTCAGGCTTACATACTTCGTAGATTTTGCTTCACATGTGCAAATCACGTAGCTTTTCTCCTTTGGAGAAAGCCCTGCGTGAGAAGTTATTTGATTCTTCTCCATTCGTTTTATCTGGCTATACCCAAACGTATGAAATGGAGTATAAATTCGTTTGACACCAACTTTGTCATAAAATTTCTGAAATTATAACAATTGTACGTAACTACTACTTTACTATATATAACTTAGTATTTATAAATATTTAATAATATTCGAAATATAAATTAGGACCGAGAATTGGGTGGAATTTCTTACTTTAACTAGCCCCGGTCCTGAAGCACTGGCAGAATTTTCAATTGCCAATAGCCTTGTAGCCTCTTTAGGAACAGATTTTGATTTCGTTATTTTCTACGAATAAAAATATTATGTAATTTTATTTTGTACAACGTTTGATATTATGATGATGGTATGTGTAAAGATTAATTAAAAATTAAACGCTCACTTTCTTCCTTTTTACATATTTCTTTTTTCCTATTGGCATTGTGATAAAGGCTCTTTATTCATCCCCAATAGATTTACGATACTAATAATTTCTGAAAAGTATACGTTATTACTTTTAGTGTAAAACAGGTGATCTTTGGCAAGTGCACGTTATAATTTATATTAGCATATCTTTTTATATAAGGAACTCTATTTCGGTCTACATATCGTTTTGTTTGCCTAAGATTTGCGTGTTCCTTTCGATGGTCAACATATTATAATTAATTATCAAACGAATCATAGAAGTCATAAACCCATAACCATTTATTAATGCGGATAATGAGAAACTTTTAATACCTTTATATTTTCGTTCCAAATCATTATTGTGTTGCTTTTTATTTAAAACATATTTTTGATTTAAATGATTTTGATCTTTTTTGATTAATTCAGATAATATTGTGATGTAATTTACAGATTAGACAATATATGTCAATTATCGTCACTTTCTTTCAAGTAAATGAGTTTATAATTTATTCAAGAGTTTATTGCACGGTTATTGCCAGTGTAAAGCGGACCTTTACGAAAAGCAACGACTAAGGTTGGTCCTTGGCGTGGGTTGGAGTTTGGACTAAGGATACGGTTATATGAATGGGATATATACTATGAGGAATAGGTAAATAAAGTAGAATGAATAAAATAATGATTACTATATTTTCCTTGTATTAAGTAGAATTTGTATTCGATAACAAATTTTAAAATTTAGAAGCTTTATAACAATTTAAAGACAACGAGTGAGTATTATGCAAAAATTATTGAGATTTCATGAGAACATATTTTTATTACTTTTCTTAAACAACAAATCCTCTTCCTCGATTAAAGGAGAGTCGATAACCCTGTATGGTGCGTAAATAGACGTACAGCTTTTTGAAAATGTTATGGGTTTTTGTTTTGATTTATTTTCCTCACGCATTTTACTGATGCTTCTACCGATAGCACTTAATTTTTTAATTGGATTTAAATCGCTTGGAAAACTGCGGGAACATGATGGTTCCAAAATTTGTTTTATACTTCCCTGCATGACGCTCGATTTAGTTTGTCGTATTGATGTCACAGCATCATTCCTATCAGAAATTTTGTTTTGTACAGAAATAGTAGATCGAAGAATACTTGCAGTTTCCCGTTCCCATTCAATAGGATCTATGTAACAACGTTTGTTACCAACCGACCTATCAATCTTTGGCTTCTCCGATTTCTTCGCTGACTCGGTACGGTATTTACTAACGTGGTTGAGTGTTTGGTTATCTTCAGGACGACAGCATGAATGGGGCTTCACCCGCCGTTTAGATTCTATGTTTCTTTCTCGTGTTCCTCGATGTGTCCTAAAAGAGACGGCAGATGTTTTACGCTTTTTGGAACCGTTTTTTAAACTGATATTTGATTTCATAGCAGTGACAGCTTGGCGTACCGTGAGCGAATCCTTTGGACCTACTAAAATACCGTCTTTATTAGTGGGTAAAGCATCGTAGGGATTAAGCCACGTCAAAAAGTCTGTTATTATGGGACCACTGTATTCAGCTGGAACAGGCTGATCTACATCTAGAGTTATATCGCCTACGGGTAATGGGGGATTGAACGGTGTAACACTTTTTTGTTCAAACTTCTTGTCTTTAGTCTTTTTCAACAGCCTTTTGCCGTTGATACATAATTGCAAACCAAGATAAGCTGGAGCTTTTGGTATAACTTGCCGATAAACTAATTCAAAGGTTCCCGTATCAGCTTCTGGATTGGCACGTCGATCTAAAACCACTGAAATAAGAAATTACATAAATTTTGCTTGTGTAACTTTTTTGAAACATAATCGTCTTAAAGTCTTTCAAAACTCATACCTTTTACAACATCCTCAAGACATTGCGGACATAACCTTGCTGTTACCGATGTAGTAGGTGCTAAATCTGGACTAGAATTAATTTCAATAAGCCACGGAGTAAAATCTTCTGTTAACATAAAATCAGCACCATATAATTCAAAACTATTCTGCCTTTTATCCATCGAATCTTGGCACGCTAACATAGCACCAATAAGGCATTGTTTAATTCCAGGGTAGATTTTGGTGTCCCACATTTCATATTTACCTATCTGTCTTCAAAAATTGAATACGCAATTAGGTACAACCATTAGTGAAATTTTAAATAATTAGTGATAGTGTTATATAAGTGTAATATTTACCTCAGATATGCTTTAAAGGTGTGACAGTCCCACATATTCTCATCGGGCAGAGCTTTATCCCGTTCACCAGTATTTTTATATTTCGTCTGTATTGCATTGTTCGTTAGATGAACTGATTCGTGATAATTTGACAAACTGAATATTTGAGAACTAAATCTTAAATAACTATCTCTGAAAAAAGATTGCTTGTTACTAAATTTCTCAGTAATATACGATGGACTAATTAAAAATTTTGACTACTTTCTTACTTGTAAACCCAAATTGTTAACGGCTGACAATTCGTTATCAAAAACCATTGTCGTATATCGAATTTTGTTTCATAAATAACCAAAGGATTTTCTGAAAATAAGCAACAATATTTTATTGTGAAAAGCTAGTGTCTTATAACTATTAATAATATTAATACCAATATATTTTTGAACGACATATCTAGTCTTCTGCGCGGGAACGTTTATGAGACCAATTATGTCTTTAATGTTGTTCATTAATTGAATGCCTTTGCCACGACATTTATTGCCAGGTTTCACTATCCAGATATTGAGTACTCCATCGATATCCATTTGGGGCCAAAATTTTACCATTGTACCTAATGTTTTAGCTGCTTTACGTTCTAATTGCCTGCAAATGATTTACTTTTAATATTTTTGTTGCTTGAATATCATTAAATGGCTGCTACGCAATAACAAGAAATTTGAAAAAATGGAAATAATATATCGTGAAAATACTAAAAATAGTCTCTCAAAAATTTTGAGTTCCATTTATACAACATTGTAAAGATACGTTGGAAATTGGATGTAATGTATGGTGTCGGTGAAGATGTTATGATATAACAATCATCTTACACATAAAACCGAGAGAATTCAAGAAATTCGCTAAGCAAAAGGCGTAGGATCAAATCGCACCCCACGCTCAGATATTTTCTTTTCTACCATTTTTTAAATAAATATGTCTTGCAGTTGTATTTAAATTTTGAACATATCTAATATCATATTAAAATCAGAATTAATATTTACATTCCAATAAACAAGCGCACATTACATAGCATGTTATCATAATTGTTTTTAATGACGCACCATTAGTGATCTCACTACGATATAATTCGATTATTATCGAACGTGTTTGTTTTAAAATCTAATTTGCATCTTTATGGAAAATAAACATACCGTATGTTTACATTTTTGTCTTCAGAAAATTTAGAATTTTCGTGTACCAGGAGATAATGGTGTGTGAGGAATTGATCCCATTCATGTTCCCAAACGTGCGGCGATTGATCTTCTGTGTCATCAATATCTTTATGTGTAAAGAATGTAATATATTCGTTGAGTCTCGATATTGCGAATTCTATAGAACTAAAAGGGACCTTTCCATGAGCAGATATTAATCCTTGGTCTCCCTTCGCTTGAAGACTGATGGAAAGCCATTTAAGGACACTGATGCAGGCCGTGATTCTAAAGTCATCGATAAATTCTTCCAGACTATCGGAATTGTAAATATTGTAGCAACGAGGGAACCGCGTTAATGCTACTCCTGGATCCGTATACCAATGCATTTGCGTCAGTGAAGACGTTAAACCTTCTTTAGTAGTGAATATCGATCTACAGAATCTAAAAAAAGTTATTTTAGTTAAACGCTATAAAATATGTATACTTATTACAAAGATTTATGTCGCATCTAGAGAACTTTTATACCTGCTTATAATAACTTCCTTGTTACTGAGCAACCAATCGTATTTATCTCGCTTGGTTGTCCAAAGAAAATCAACTGAATGGTGTTCCATAAATTTATATAAAATCATTCTTTCTACTTTCGTCAACTCTTTTCCAGATACTTTTCTGGGATCGACATTCACTGGTGGATGACGAACCTGCACACAATTAAATATTTTTCAAGGTAATAATTTTACCGGAATTAGAACGAAAAAATATGAAGGTAGGTATACAAAAAAAATAATAATAATGAAGTTAAGATATATTTCTGTTACCTTGTGAGATTCATACTTCTCGATCCAACCTCTTTCAAGTAGTGCACGCCGAACAGCAGGAAATCCGCCACCCTTTATCATAAATACTTTACGCTCTCTCATTGCCGTGTCCGCAATCTTCTTTAACTCATTCCATCTTTCTGGACTCACCCAACTTTTATATTCCTTCAACTGTTCCAAAGAAGACGTTGTCTCCACTGAAATAGGAAAATGGTTATTCGTGTTTTTGTTAAATCTCGTCAAATCATAATTATAGTATCAAACTAGTTTAAGAATGACTAAACCTGGGCCATGATCAGATTTCGATAGAGATACAGCGCTAGTTGGTCGAAATTCTTTTTTCGCTATACTATCCTTATGAAGCTTCGAGTCAGAGACGCTCTCTTCCAAATCCATAGTTACAGCCATGGGAAACGCTTATATCTTATGTGTATTCTGGAAAAATATTTATAGATCGTAGGGGTCATGGTTAAAATTTATTTCATCGGGACGTCTGTGCAGTACACCTGATGATAAGGAACTGACTTTATATCGGATCAGATTTACAGTGCAATAACCTAGTTTATTTAACCCTCCGTGAACCACGTGGATAAAAGTTACGTCCTGCACTACGTGGGGTTTCCTGGACCCAATAATCTTTCCACGTTTTTATAGCTAGTATTTATTGTAAATTTGTAATGTGTATATTATTATTATCCCTTGACTATAAGAGGTTAAAAATAAAATAAATTTATCAAATATTATAAACATTTATTATATCTTTAGGCTATGTAACAAAAATAGTACTTTTTACCAACTAAAATAAGACTATGTTCGGTTCGGTAAGACTTTAAGAAAAAAAAAATACGTGTGGCACTCGGGGACTGCCGCAGTAAAGATATTGCATGCTATGCCTTCAAACCACACCTCCGTGCCCGTCGGAGTGGGGAGCGTGAGGTTTTTCGTTACGGAATTTCTGGATTCGGTCCCCGTATATCCTGTACATCCTGTACATCCTCTTCACTTTCACTTTCAGACTGAATGCTCAAGTGATCCGAGTCATCTTCACTTCCAGGTAGACACAGCTCATCCGTATCGCTATCATTTTCTTCCATAAGTGCGGATATTATTGCATTTTCATTGATGTGATGAGCCATAATGAGCCCTAGAAACAATTTCAGATAATTTTAAATAATAAAAAAACAAACTAAATAAATATTTATATAAAAATAGTCGTATTTTATCACACCATACTGCTCACCTTTTAGTGGACGTCCCGAACTACGTGGGGTTTCTGACACCCAGCTGCACTTTGACGGCGTCCGTTTACCGCGTCTGCGACGCTATTCCTAAACCAATGTCGCTAAGAGGTCTGGCAAGGTCGCAACTCCAGCTACACGAGGTTTCAAGACTTTCGCACAATGTTTGGAAAAGATACAAAGATTTTTTGTATGGCTGGGGTGTATTAAACCCCACATGGTGCACGGAGGGTTAACCTACATCAGGAGTTCCTTCCTAGTATAGAGGCATCCGTACTCATCACGGGCTGGCACTGTGTTAATGACGTCACAACTCACAAACATACGTCCTTCGTGGAGCGTGCAAATGTATACGGAAATTAGTAAAACCAATAAATTACTCTCACCGTTTTTAGAATGTATCTGGTACGGTAATTAGAAAACTGGGTTAGAGGTAGATAATGATCACAAAAATTAGAATAATGACTGTTATTATAATTTTTCAACTGCAAATTTATTCTGATATGCTATTCAACTATGCGTTGTTGTTAAAATTGTCAAATAGTCAATAACATTAGTTTTGAATAATTTAAGAAGGTCCTATAGGTATAAGAGCGTATACGCACTATGCGGGTAGCCGCATTGCGGGTAGCCGTCCGGCTGACCGCAAGCACAATTATGTACGTAATATTCATTTCTATGCGGCTACCGCAGACCGCACAGTGCGCATAGAAATGAATATTACGTACATAATTGTGCTTGCGGTCAGCCGGACGGCTACCGCAATGCGGCTACCCGCATAGTGCGTATACGCTCTAAGACTGTGTAAGACCAATAATTATTGCTCTATTTCACTGTACGGTAAAAATATATAATATTGTAATAATATCTGAACGACAAAACTATAATGTTTCTCAAATTTAACTACATAGGAGTCTTTGGGTTATATTATTCTATATATTTTCTTTATTATAAATTTAAATACACTATTGTAAAAAATAAAAATTTAAACATGTCACAGGATTTTTTCAAATTGTTGGATAATATGTTGAGTATAATGTTACACTATGTATAATATTACAATATCATTATCATAATAAAGCAAAATATAACATTAAATTATTACAACATGTTTTGGGTGTTGCGGAATCAGTGAATGGTATGAAAACACAGTATGAAAAGGTCATTACACATGGCAATACCACGGCTAACTTCACGCATCACGTCGTTATGTTGTCGTATCCGATAGCACTTGACAGTCTTTTTCCGTGCAGTTGGTGCTCCTGAATATGACATGAAAGCAAGATGGCGAGTTCATCTCCGGTTGATCGTTCGCTTCGTGTTACTTCAACACACATTTGATGTCATTTGTCGTTTTGGTTTCTTAAATATTTTTGAATTTACAAACAATATATAAATTTAAAAAGTCGCGAAGTGTTTGTTCAGATTTCGGGATTTTGGCATAATTTATAACTTAGATGTGCATCTATCCCACCTGAGGAATGTTGGTTTTTTTCAGTGATTTGTGATTCGGTCAGGTGTTTTCGTTTTCGAGTTAAAATTTTGTTCTTGCGCAGTGAGTGAAGCTACAGAGTTTAGATGTTTTTGTGTCGTGGGGATGTTAGATGTCGGGACTGTTTTCAATGTTGGGAAACAAAAGCGTGAACTATTTGTTTTGATAGAACGTGATAAATTACATTGAGAAGGTCGGACTCGACAGGAGTGATGGCCTGTGAGGTAAGATAACTTGTTTGTTTTATATTTTAAGTGGAATAAAAATCTTTCTTATTATTATTTTTTGTTTATATAGGTACTAATAAATGTCTAACTAGATTTTTAAATTGTATCAGCTTCATTGAAGTGAAAATTATTTATTGAAATCGGTGGACAGTTTAATCAGTGATGTGTAACCATGTGATACAGTTTTTTGCAGCCACAGTCAGTGTATTTGCAATTGTTATTATCAACTGTAAATCCCACAAAGAATGTATGATTCTACTGATAATTGATAATTTCATAGAATTTATTATATCTATATCCCTCTAGATAAACACAACTTCTGGTTGATAGTGAAGTTTTTAACTCATATAAATGAATGAAGATATTTATTTTAATATAACAAAATGTGAGATCATAATTTAATCGATAGTTTAAAAAGTTTCGCCTGCTTTTAGATATTTTAATAGTAACATCATCAGTTGCATCATCAAATATAAATATGTGATACATCTTATCTTGTACAGAATATTGATAGTTTGGACATTTAATTTATTAGTAACTGTAATAAAGTTTTTTTTATATTTAGAATTCCAATAAATAGTTATCATTATTTTGTATGATAATTTTATCTTTTAGAAATTATTGTTGGATTATTGGATATACTCATGAACACAGGTGTGTTATCCGAGAAAATAATCCATACTAATATTATAAATGCGAAAGTAACTCTGTCTGTCTGTCTGTTACTCAATCATGCCTAAACTACTCAACCAATTTGCATGAAATTTGGTATGGAGATATTTTGATACCCGAGAAAGGACATAGGCTACCTTTTATTGCGAAATATGTACCACGGGCGAAGCTGGGGTGGACCTCTAGTTTCAGTATATTTTGATAAATTTTGACGGAACTAAATACAGTGGATTTCGGTTATAACGACGGCGGAGGGACCACTTTAATGTTGTCGCTATATCCGGAGGTCTCTATATCCGAAATAATAAAAAATCACATACATTATGTATATATACATACGTAGTTATTTATTTATCACTTATTTATATTATACAAGGCTTTTATTAAAAAAACGAGTTATAGTGTGCACTGCTTAAGTTTAGACTTTTGTGCACGCTGTAAGGTATATATTCCATTTTCATAATTCCCTCTACATCTACTTAAATTATTACTGGCTTCTCCAAATAAACAGTACTTTTTGAGCGTTGTAATAGCACATAATGCATCTCTAATTGTTGGAATCTCGTTTACATTGCAATCCTCTTCTTCATAATTTTAACTTCATGCACGTGCTAAGTAATCCTACACAGAAACAAATCACTTGACCATCTGCGAATGTAAACAAAAGATTCTTATCCTTTGTTTACATTCCTACATAATACAAGCTTTGAAGCTTAATAGTTAAAGTTGATGAATGAGTCTTTGCGCCTTTGCCGACTCCGTCTCAATATCCGCAATGAATTTCTAGGAATCTGTCCCAAATAGTTCATAAAAACAAGTCGTTATACCCGAATTAGGCGTTATATCCGGAGTCGCTATTGCCGAATGGATTTATACGAAAGTATGCTTCAAATTCTAGGGACGTAAGTTCGACGTCGCTATAACCGAAAGGTCGTTACAACCGAGGTCGTTATTAATGAAATCCACTGTATTTCCATTTATTAAACTAATGTTATAAAAACAAAATAAAAATAAAAATAAAAAATTCTTTATTCTTTAAGATACGTACATAAATAATACATTCAGTACATAAGTTTAAAGTTAATGTAACTATGAATAAATATTTATTTAATCCATGAGAAATAAAAAGCTATTTTTTTTAAATTCATTTGTAATTATATAGATAGTATTTTCAATACTTGTTTCATATTGACAACTCTAGAATCAAGGCATAAATTTTAGATCATGTTCTGATTATGCAACAAATAGTTTACATACTGATTCTGTCATTTTTCTGATTTATATAAGAATAGTTGAATTATTCATAAACTTAAATAACACTTATTGTATTGAGAATGTAATAATATGGTAAATTTTTTAGAAATAAGGATGTCGGTTCAACAAATTCTATTTCTTTCTGTTATCGCAAAACAATGTAGACTCAAACTTTGTTCTTTAAAGATGTGCTTAGGTATTCTCAAGAATTAGAGCTAGCGCGCACAAGCAACTTTGTCTCCGCAACTTTTTTGTCTCCGCAACTATTTTGTCTCTCCCACCTATGGGCTAGTATGAAAGTGCGCGCACGTAGCGACGCAACTCCCCATAAAAATTGATGGGAGAGACAAAATAGTTGCGGAGACAAAGTTGCTCGTGCGCGCTAGCTCTAAGTTGGTTTATACAATACAGATTTTAATACCAATAGGCCAAAACATAGTATTTTTCTATTCAACTTGGACTTTTTGGAATTAAATCATCACTAATTAGTTAAATACCTGAAGTAAATACTATTCAATTCATGAATGATGAAATTAGGTATCTATAATAGTACAGTAATGATATCAGACAGGTAATTAAATAATGGTCAAATAACTATGTATTTCTGTGAGTAGCAATTATTTTGTATTTTACAATACATATTTAAGATATTTTATTAATAGATTTTGGATATGTACTTTTAAAATTTTCTCAGAAATGGAAAATTTGCTTTGTTGTGGATCTGTAACTTGAATGCTACTAAATATGTTGAATATACTCCAATATGCACCTATTTCCATTCATTTGTACAGGAAATAACAGTAAATAAATATAGCGTAATTTGGATATAAATATAATGCGGTACATTCGGTAAACTTTACATTAGCGATATCATTTCGTAATTGTAACATTTGTTAGCGGTTTCCCACGATACAATTGTTATTCGTAGGAGAGCGTGTGCGTGGCTCGGCCGCTGAGGCGGTTATCGTGAGACCCCACTATTACATTTTCGGAGGTCAGATTGTACTGTAACTAGTTTATAAAATGCGTACTTGTTGACCCTGTTAGCGAGCCGTCAATGATTTCGTCTTTAACGGACAAGATGTGATTCCGCTGCGTGCAGCGTGCCCTAGTCAGCTCAAGTTAATTGACTATACGTTATTACGTTTTTATCATTATAGGGTACATATTTAATCTGTGTAGTTAATAATTGTCGAGCGTCTAATGAAATGTTCGGAATTCCATGGGATACAATGATTGCACATTTATTAATGCGGATTAATGATAATTTTGTAAGCTTCTATGAGTCAGCTTTTTTACATGTTGAAGCGAAAAAAACGGTACCATCTACACGTTAAAACAAACGTCGCGGTCGTGATGTTTGTATTGTGACTAGCGTTATCTATGTGGGCCGTGGTTTCCTCACAGGGCCTCCGGTTGCACCCGTACATCAGTGTAAACTCGGCACATATGACCAGCTCAGCTTGAACTGTAATGGCTCAGGAATAATAGAATTTTGTATCGAGGCAACAATGCAAGGCGCATTCAGACGTGTCCCACGCAATTGGTTGCGTTAGGCAAACCAAATAAGCTTTGTAAATGTCGTCGACGGCTTCAATGTTTGCATTCCGATACTAGTTACTATATTTTATTAAAAGTCTTGATATTGGATATATTCCATGCGTTTGCATATCCCATTTCAAATACACGAAGCGTGAAACTACGACTTCACATTTATAAATTAAACAGGAGCATTGAAATAAAAATATTGATCATGTATAGAAGTAATCAGTAAAACAAACCTTAGGATTGTTTTTTAGTCCTGGCCTTACAAGCTCTCTGTCATTGTTGTAGAAAATTTCATTTGTATTCAGAAACCGCCTAATTGCCCGTGCGTGAGTTTATAGACTTTAAATCACTCGAGAATTTCTTGTTTCAATTATTACAGCGTGTACTTGTTACAAAACATGTAAGGTCAAGTCTTTAATAAATCCTTGGACTGGAGTTGACAGAACAAAGAAGTTAAACTTGACTGTAGCTAACGAAACATAAACTTGTTTCGTCTACTCTCAGGAAATTGCAATTCGCGATTTATACTTTTAAAAGGACATTTTTATTTTTTATCTGCGCATTTATATACGTATTATATTTACCACGATTGTTATTCACACACGTCGAACAAAAGGTTTTTTTGCGCGATAATCTTTATCTGATTTTCTTTTATTTATGTGGTTCAATTGTAGATTTAGCTCCATCATTATATTATGCCAACTAATTTATTTTTTTACTTACTACTGCTGTGGTGCAGTGTGTTAATAAAAAGTCTATTCAAAATTATTGTTAGTCATCTTGTCGATTTAAAACATTTTCAGTAAGGCAGTCGTGCGCATAGGTCGTTGACCCGGATTTATCAACAATCAACTTCATAGGAAACTATGAATAAAGTTAAAATATTTACATATTCAACTATCGATGTACCTTGTTTATTACAAATTCTATTGTTTTATATTTCGGGAAAGTACCTAATTGAAATCAATTGCATCATTTAGGTTCAAATTAATTATGTATCAATGTATTTATCTCACATTCTAATTAATACCCCACTTTATGTGATTTATATTTAAAAACAAAACGCACCTTCAAAATTTTCGGTAACTAGAGACAAAATTTAACAGTTAGTTTTTGTGTATAGAATCGTGCATAATTCCAGAGTTGCGGACAAACTCCGTCGACGCTATTGTTAATAAATTGCCAGTAGGTACAGTACAAGTACAACCGACAACGCTGCATTTATATTTAACCTTTTTGAATGAAGTTACCCTTTGACTGCAACGTGAAGCCAACGAAACGATCGTTTATAAATACTCGTGCAACCTAAGTAGTTTAGTTGTATTGAAGAGGATGTGTGCTGTGAACACCCTGGCTGCGTGAGCAGTCAATAATAAGCCATCTTGAGGCTATGGCAAAGTTAAGGGATTTGGTTTAAAATTGTAAAATGCAGTGTTGAAAGGTTCTATTTATGGTACAAGCCATAATTGACCTTTGACCTGCGGGTGAGAGGTGGTAGGGTAAGGTTTTGTCACCATTCGTTTTAGCCGAGACGCAAGAACCCCACCGTCCCCTTTTTTGTCCTACTTACAAACCATTTAACAAGTCGCCACTTATAATTTATTGATGACATAAATTGCTAGGGGTTTTTACATGCTCGACCATTCACATTATGTTTAATTTGGTATATCGCGTAAGCAAGTTATAGTTATGATATTGTACGATAAAAATTTGTTATTTCCCAATTTCTTTTCAGACCATTCGCAATATTGAAGGTCACGAAAAAGTAATTAAGAACAATCAATCAAAGCGGTTATTGTCTCTTACTATTTATAAATTGTTTATGTGAAACTTTGTGAGTGATGTTTTTTGAATATTATTTCATTGAAAGTTATGGCATATAATATGACCATTGACCAATCAAATTTTACAGTGTAATAAATCACCAGTATAATAACGATCAGGCATATAGGTACCTAGAATAAACATTGAATTGAAAGTTGTAAAACATTACAAATTAAGATGTAAACTTTATTACGTTATAACTAAATTCTTATAACCATAAAAACGTAACGATTATGACGTCATATTTCTCTATAAGAAAACACACACATACATGCCAACATATTTTCTTACATTTAGAATTCATGACGAAATAGTAATTGGGTGAAAATGTAGAGCAAAATATTTTTTTTATGAAATTGTGTAAGGCGTCCATCTGTTAAGCAATTCGCAAGGTGGACTTTCGCATTTATTTTTTATAATTTAAAAGGTTTCTAGGCTTCCCCAATAAATCGCGATACGGTTGTAGGTATAAGGCTTCATTTCCGGGACACAAATCAGATTATACTTTAAGCAATTCGAGTGAAGCGAATTGAATATAAATGTTTTATTTTCGGCTGTTCAAGATGCGGAAACAATGGTCTTTCTTTTGCCATGAAAAATATTTAGACTTGCACAACCATTTATGTTATAAGCCGATTCATACAATGGGACTGTCTATAATCAAATAGAAATATAAAACCCCTTGTTCCCTAGTGAGGTATGGAATGGGGCATATAGATTGGGTCAGGGCAGATGAGGTGGCAGCGTTCATTGCCCCATGGGATCGAGATTTCTTTTTTGTTAGTTGAGAAAACATAGTTGTTAGAAGTTTAAACTCCTAAATTATTGTCTGTTAACCATTGTACCTGCCAATAAGTGCGATTATAATACTAACTTCTATACATATTTGTGGAGAAAACATTGAAAATTTTTATAATTAATAAATATTAATGCAATGTGAAATTGAGAAGATTATAAATATGCATTGTGATTACGATCTGTCATCTGGATCCGAACCGAGCATGAAACTAGAGACGAGTTTGATATTTAACACGTGTCAGTACGAAATCACACCCCGGACACTCCATACAAAATGATCGTTTTGACAGTCACACTGTAGAGACTGCAAATGTGTGTGTTAACATGGTGTTAACGCTTTATGGTTGGCACATTTGTGACTAGCGTAAAAAAATATTCGCGTTTTTCTGATGAAATACATCCGTAAACAGCACAATATCTAACCATTTTCTACGAAAAACGATAATCACAAATCCAAAATAATTAAATTATTTTAAGTCAATTTGATTAATGTTGTCAATCTTCGTTGCGTATCGGTCAATTAGGGAAAGCTGGCATGTTCACAGTACTCACACTTATGCAATTTCACTTACAGTATGTTCAAAAATAAATGCGACTCTAGTTTCATTTTAGACTTGAATTGTAAAATGGGTGCGTTGTAGATATGTATATGCAAATATAATTACTTATGAAAGCTCTCATAATTTACCTGTAAAATTATAATTTAAAAGTAAATCAATTGATGAAGTTAATTATTTATTGTAATAATAATCAATTGGATAAAAGTATTAATAATAATTCAATTATCAAATAATAATTAAATTCCTGACTTTGGTCGAGTAAAGATATCTAAGAAATATTATATTTGTAGTAAGTACCTACGTAATACCTACCAATACGCGCTAACAAATATGTGTTACATGTTTATTGTATAATTTTCACACTATTGGTTTTAAACTCAAACTCAAACATTTATAATACAATTAGACTTCTTCTAGAAGCACTTTTGAATCGTCATAACAGTTTAACAGTTTTAACATTTACCACCAATTCAGGAAGCAGTATCTATAGAGAAGAAGAAGAATCTATTTAATCATAATCGTAATCTTCTACTTCACTGTAACTTTCATCGCTCGAAGAACTCGATGTTTCGTTGTCGGAATTTCTTAATGTTATTATAAATGAGTCAGTGTAATTATCTACTTTTGGTTCTAATTGAATATATTTTTCCTCATGTTCTCGCGTCTTTCTCCAAACGTCACTAAACATATCCAGACTAATAGCATTTGCTTCCTTTCTAAATAATTCTTACACAGTTTTCAAGTTAAAGTTCACATTTTGTGATGCTACTTTCCCTTTAATAATTATGCCCCATAGTAACTCTATTGGGTTGAGTTCTGGATGGTATGGTGGAAGGCGCAATACACTATGTCCATGATCTTTGAGGATTGCATCAAGTAGGTAAAAATTGTGTATAGTTTGGCTTATATTTTTTAATAATGTGATAACTCTGATTATTAATTAGTTATTTGATTTTTGAAAAAAAAAAATGCCGATTTTAGTCAAAATTTATATTTTTCTAACAAGATCCTTATCATCCAAATTTCCACCTTGGTGAGAAAAATTGACATTTCTAATGAAAATGAACAAAAAATTAAATGATTTTATTAAATACTGTAAAATAGTCTATAATATTCTTCCATTTACTGTATCACAAAATTCTTCATAGATTTTTAGATATTCGTACTACACCAATTACATCACCCTGTATTTATAAACAATTGCAAAATATGACACATACATAGGCCGGGAGATACTGACACAAAATTTCGGGTCATTTGTAACAGAATGGCGGTTCTACAGAGGTCTTATTATGCAATGACTAAAAGAAAAATGATGGTCAGAACTCAGAACGCTGGTACCGGCGGACTAGTCGCGTGGGCGTTAGTCGAACTCGTCGGATAATTAATAGCGAAAGTCAAACGATTTACAAATCGTTTGACTTTTCCGCGGTATGGCGACCATTTGGAATCGTCCGAAAAGTATGGCATGGCGATTTTAGTAAATGGCTGCACGACGATGGTTACCTGTGCAAAATTGAGCCCGGTACAAATGGTTGAATTGTTTTTTTTAAATCAACGCATTCACGTCGGTATGGCGGACTGTAAGTCACATCGTAACTGTATGGCATGACACTACCGCCTACATCTTTTTTAAGGGCTATCGGTAAATTCTAAAATTTTTGTGTTACAAATCGTTGGACTTTCGCTATTTATCCGACGAGTGTGACTAACGCCCACGCGACTAGTCCGCCGGTACCAGCGTTCTGACCATCATTTTTCTTTTTGTCATTGCGTACTAAGACCCCTCTAGACCGCCATCCTGTTACAAATGGCCTGAAATTTTGTGTCAGTATCTCCCGGCCTAACATGTGCAATGTGTAAATGTGTTGACGTTCCAGCTCTTCTTAATATACCTATATCGTCCTTGCAGAAAAATATGGCCCATTTTATGTCTGATCGCGCGGGGGTGAGGTAAGTTTAATTTTGGCGGGAGGCGGAGAGTGTCCGTTCTGTAGCGTTTAGCTACTATTATGTATTCTGTGACGAAATTTAATTATAAAAATAACTAATTACATAGCTTTGGATGAAGCTTAAACGTTAAACATTTGTATTAAATTACAGTGTTGCAATTTTATTAAAAAATCACACATTAAATACAGTTTTATATTACCTACTATATGGAACAGCGTCAGTATACAGCGTTGGATTATAATGAAGCTGTCTTGGTGGGCTTGGCAATAAATGTGCTTAATAACATAGATTGCTTCGTTCGATACCAGTATATTATGCAATAAGAGAGCGGCTTCCTAATCACAGACCTGTACATGGAACTCATCTATCTTCCTTTGATTGCGCTTTTTGTAATCACATGTAGTGGGTCCACGTGCCGGAGCGATTCAATTTTAATAAATCGATTACATTCAGTTTTTGCTTTGTTGATCTTCGGTATTAGATGCTATATTGACGGGCCAAATAATTGTATTTGTATTATGCAGTTGATTATATTTTATCTTATACCACTGCGTGAGACTAGGTATGATGGACGTATATTTCCCGGCCTATGTCTTATTAGTCTATAATATTAACCTACTAATACCTAGTTATTGCAGTACGGAATAACACAAATTATGAATGTTCAATGTCATGAGATTGCAATTTCAGTAGCATTTTCCTTTGCGCTTAACTTAGGAAGTCCCCGGCTCTGGTCATTTAATGTCAAGAATTCTCTGAAATAAAATAATGGTATGATAAAATAATGAATGCAATAATTGTTTCTGCGTGCCCATCTGCCCTTGGCCTTATAGATTATTGTACTACACGCGATTCTTTGTTTATGCTAATAATATTATATTATAAATACGCACCTCTGCATATTATATATAATATAATATAATATGCAGAGGTGCGTAGTAAACAAACTACTGTTAGCGTAGAGTTACAAATTCGTGACAGAAATTATCGGAGTTTACCTAATGTTGGTAATGTAAAAGTTACCAACTTTCAAGGATAAATATTTCATGCTATTTTACTGATTTGCTTTAATTTGTCTAAATTTCTACGACCATGAAGGCAATTTTTTGTTATGAAATCTAGAGCAAATCGTTTTGTTGTATTGCAAAAGAAGAGAAAGATAAAAATATCTTTATATCGCAGTACACATTCACAAATAGGTTATTATTATAATTAGTTGAGACAAGTTTTACATCTGTCATATTTGTCGATACATTCCACCGTGTTGTTGTTTACAACTCCTTTGCGAAATGGCAGTAATTCATGCTAATTGTCCGGTCGGTAATGTCACAGTGACCTTGCGCGGGCGCAGGTCCCCCGTTTGTTCAATAGCCGTGCCATCTTCACGCTCACGGCAATGCTTGTGTTGAGTAAGCTATTAACTCATAGTTTACTCGTTACACAAACACATTAGATTGTGTTAGTGTAAAGAATGTACATAATTATTACTATGTCGTTAGGTCGATAATGAATGCCGGTTTCTGAACGAAACGCTATGCTTCCCTATTATGAAAATTGATTGGATATACAACTGTAGATAAAATCAGGTGTTGATAACTTTCGCTGCATGTTTGTTAGGCACATTGTTTAAAAAAGATAGTAATTGCTAAGATGAATAGTAACATAACAGAAATCATACACGACTCGCGTTCCTTATTATCGTTAGGTTCATTAATCATTTATTTAAATTATATATATACTTAGGTTCATATATCCCTAAATTATTTTAGCATTGTAAATAAATGTGACTAATATTCACATACACTTAATGATTCACAGGTGCTATAGAGTATAGATTATCGGCTATAACAGAGATAAGTTAGATATGAAGTGATTAAAAACTAGTGGAAATGTTTCTGAGTGTCGATACGAAATAGTTTTAATATAAGATAGATTTACAATAGTAATAACTCGGAATTTACCACGTTTTTACAAACAGTTCTTTTTATCAGGAATTAAACTGTAATGGCGTTATTGAAACACACAAGTTTCCTTATTTTATATTTAGTACATTTTCCTGGATGTTATTAAATATATTTTGTAATAGTTTTTATATATATTATTGATGATTTCACTTATTTTATTATATCAAATTGATAATAATATGTCTTAACAAATGGAAATATACATATTATCACGATAATCTACCTCATTATTAAAGTGTATGTTTAATGTTTATAGTTACTGATATATTTGTATACTGAATGTATTAAATATAAGAATTTATACTAATTTAATCGAGCACCGTTAAGCACATGTTATTTACATATTTAAAAAATCTACTTTAAAATATAATCCGCCATTATATAAGACGATACACAAATGTGTAATAATTTCGTAAAATAATTATTGCGATAACGTTGTAGTTTATACTGATTGCGTCCATTTAATCGGCTCTTCGGTTGCGTGATCGCACCGCGGCCACTTTCAAAAATTACTTTCATTCACAGTATTGTTTAGAGGTAAATAGATTTTCTTGAGAGGAAAATATGTGCACGAATCCGACTTGAATATGACACATGAGGATATTTTTGTAACACATTTCGGGAGTATATTATTCATGCGGAAGCAATGTTACTTCAGCTTGAGTAAAGTAGAAATTGTCCCAGAGGAAATTATTTTGTAAGATACTATTGGATATCGTTAAAAATAACTTTAATGGCATTAAAACATAGATAATGATATGATGCCATCATAAAGCTATTGTTATTATGAAATAATTATGACAATATTAAGTTCCCATAATTACTGTTATTTATATACATCAATAGATTATAATAGACCTGCTGGTTGCTCCGCTTTCTAACACCTAGGTAATGAGATACAGTGTGAACTTTCATCTCGGTGGTAAGCCGCATAACCTATCGTATTTTAAGGTCGCGACGCTTGTACCATGTAGTTATATTTATTATTTATCTAGCATTATGTACTTGTTTACACTAAATTATTTCCAATTTTTGTAATTTTTTATTATCATTGTATTTATTTAATTTTTATTCCGACATATTGGTGGATCCGAATGGAAATTTCGATTGAAAGTCTACATCTGTATGACATTTTTTTAATAACGGCGATGTCGCTACCCACAAGTTTCAGCTAATAACATGAAATGGTGATCAAAGTAGACAGTGATACTTCCTTTTCAAATGCCGTCTACATCTTGTCCAAATTATGTACACATGTCAAGAAGCTATCTTAAATTAATATTGACAAAAGTGGCCCAGTCGTCAGCTTCACTTTGGCAAACTTGGTGATAAGTTTCGGAAGCTTTTTTGTCGTAAACATCCCATACTATTTATTGCAGTTATTGATATACATATTCTGAATAATGATTCCAAAATAGATAGAGGTGCTAATAGTATAAGTATCTTAACAGTTTCTTATAGAGTTTTTTACGGTGATGGATGGGGTGAGATAAACGAATATACAACCCCTTCGTTTCTTCGCCTACCAAACTCTCTCATTTTCGGATGTCAATCACCCTATACTAATTATTGTGGATACTTATGGGGTTGGTATGTCATGTAAAATAATTGATTCACTTCTGCATTTCCAATTTTGCAAACACAATTAGTGCATACGTAAGAATAAGATTGTATTTCTCAGTTCTGTTTGAAGTTTAAAGTAGGTAGAAGCGCTGGAGCAGTCATAACACGTATGTCGTCACCTGTAGTTTGTCGAACACAGTTGTTACACAGCGCCAGGAGGAGCACGTCGGTGGAACATCGATTTTCTCTTTCTTCGCGAGGCGCGAGGTGGAAATAGCTGTTTTCGGACCATTGCCGCTGCATTCACTGCACACGAGTCGGTTCACGTTGAATAATTGAGAGCTCTTAAATAAGACGCCGTCGGAATGGGAACATTTTATTAGTCTTCCTTTTTGCGGAACATCCGATTTATCTCTATACGCTCACAAATGTATATCTGCTATGTGGAAGTGAAAGATAACATGTTTGAAATCTTTGGAATTTATTGAGTATGGTTAAAGTGGATTTAATTTCAAAGAATAATAAACAAAATAACGAAGCTTGATTGTTCATGTTGTATAAGGATACCAACATAAAAACTGTTCTTAAATTTAATCGGCCTCTAAAGCCTAAAGCAGTAACACAAAGCTTGTAGATCTTAATTGAATCGCCCATTGCTTAATTTGAAGGCAGAGTTTTGAAATCATTTAAGTTTCTGCTTGAAGCGGTAAATTAACATTAATTAACAGGGACAGCTTTTAGGGATAATTAGAGAATCGTCCGAAGTTATGACATTAAAATGATTTAATTTCCTTAAGCGGCTTTTATAGAAAATTAAATTAAGTTTTATGGGATTCTGGCCAATGTTTCAGAAAGTCCGTTTTTTGAAAATTCTTAAGACGTGAATGTTGTTATAGCAAATTGGCTTTTTGTTGAATGGAAAGGCTGGCGAGCCGGTGATTGTAATTTGATTCGTTGTCATTGGTCTCATACGATGTTTAATATCGACGCTAATACAGCAACAACCGGGTGCTGGTGTGTCGGTCGGATATTGCGCTTTCATGGCGCTGTACTCGTTCACTTAATGCGTTTCCGATGTGACGCAAATGGGATGTTTTGTGCTCGCAATGGTCAGGTGCGGACTGTCTAATAACTAGATCATTTCAATAACACTTCTTACATCATTCGAAGCTAATGACGCTGGCTCTTTCTTGTTCACACGGTTTTTGATAGTTTACTTTGTTGTTATATAAGATAATGGTTACATAATTGCCTCATAATAGTTTTAAATCAATGTTATATCTTTATTTTTATTGTGAGTGTTAGTATAAAAATAAAGGATACTTTTTATTGTTTGGTTTGTCTGTAAAATAATCAAGAATTATTAGAAATATGCTGTTTTGCGAACTTTTAGTCGAATTTAAAATAATCTCACAAGCAGTTGAAAACAATTTACTGCATTGCATTGAATTTTCGTTGTTTACTTAGACGAGTTTGAAACGATATGCTGTATCGCTATAAAAAGAATGTAACACGAAACAGTTCTATTAAATCGAACTCAATTCTCCACCGATCAAAAGCACGTATGCGGTGAATCGGAACTGTTTCAATGTATTTCTATCGCCGTTTATTCCCGTCCAATAACAATGTTATTTAATGGTAAATGAAACAGTCGGGCGATTTCCGCGTACAGTGAATACTTAAGTCGTGGCGATAAATTTTGGAACTGTTGTGTTTATACGATTTATGTTCTGAAGCACCGGCAACTAGATCCAGCTTCCTAGCGTACACAGGTATTTAATTTTACTGCAATCCAGTTGTTTATAAATGATGGATAAATATTGCGTTTGAGGCTATTTTTATTTGACTTTTGTTCGTAAGGTATACAGTGATGTTTACAATTTGAGAATAGATCTGTTTATATATTATTACCTAACTTCTTTGCAAAACTGATCCCATTTGCCATCGCTTCATAAAGCTTTGTTCTGGTATGAGCATGTATATTACTTCCTTTATTTTTCAAACAACGAACAATATTTTGCACAATCATTTTATATGGTTTATCTTTTATCTTTTCTTTCTATAGATAGAGCATGGAATGTCATGAATCAAGATAACATTATCTTGTTTTGAAGTGGAGATCAATGGATAGTTAGGAAATTTCATTTAACACTTCGTAATAGTACTCATGTACAATTGATTGGAATATCTTCAATCAATTTTACATCTTAAGGTCCATATTTGTATAAATGCGTACATCCTACGATACGTGCTTCTATTATTCTCAGAATTTATTGTTAAATGATTACTCCTTGCTTCTTTTAGTCACGCGTAGGCCTCGTTGTCTATCGGTTGTTTAAGGTATTAGACTTTGAGGTCTTATACTTCGTTTTTATTGGCACTAACAAGTATTTGTTCTAGCGTTCGGTGTGTGTGTTTTATAAATTTGACAAGGTTTTCACTCTCGTCTTATCTTGGTATTAAAGTTAAGCTAATGATAACGCCTAAAATTTGTCAAGGTGATTAAGATACGTATGCGGAATCTAAATAAGAGAGAGCCATCTTGTGTAGGTTTTAGTATGATCATGTAGATCATGACTAAAACGCCATATTCTTATTAGTTTTATTTTGCTTGTGTCTGTATCAGTTTAGATGTATCCCAAAAAAAGGACCTAACGGACCTAAGCCCAAATAATATATGTGGGTCACGTCGACCAATATCGTACGGTTATGGTGATGTGAAGCGCTGCTGTAAAAGTATGGAATGACATCGGTCGGTATTCACATCACGGCTGAGGCCGGTGACTCCTCAGAACAGTCCAAGCCACTGCCATTGCCGTGGAATGTCGTAAACGGAATACTAATCCTTTGTACATAGTGTGCGTCAAGCCAAATACTTGCTAGAGCAGGTCAACGAAAGTTTCGTAATGCCTTTGTTTCACTGACTTTCGCGCTCGTTAACGGGAACGCCTAAAACCAATTTGTCATTGTTCCTTCAATTTGTTCTTTGTTTTGAGAACGATTCATCCTATACATGTTTCTCGTAGTAGGTACTATTTTGACACGAGGGCATCTATTGTTTTGTAGCAGTCCACAGACAGATTTGATTGTGTTGCAAATGTGTTCATTAACTTTCTCTTTCAACTGCGGGTATTTTTTATGGTGCCATTATTGAGGCCTAGTTTTATTCAGCAGCTGACAATATAGCGTTACGTGCAATGATAACGTTGCAGGCTTACAGTTTTAGAGTGGGCAATTCGTAGTTTAGCGGTGATTGCGGTCGGTCGCGTTACGATTCACGCGGCTGGTGGTTCACCGCGGTGCTCTGTGTAATGTTTAGCGTGGAAGCGAAGCGGCGCGCCGAAGCAGCTGGTGCTGCACGGTCTGTTGGCGCCGCTCTCCGCCCGCCGCCCGCGCAATGGTTGCGCCCCCGCGCTCCCTTGCGAAAAATTATAATGCAATTGCCAGGACGGCCGATGTGGAACGCTTTACGACCGCAGCCAGCACGCAACAGTCTACACTCAAATGCGTTGTAACTCACACGCCATCCATCACTATGGATTTGTCGTGTCGGGACTGATTTCTCTTGTGCTGTTCGACGGAGTGGAAACCGTGTGGCTGTTGTTTAAGTTACCATTGGATTGTAATATTCAGTGACGTGAACTTTAAAACGCAGTTCAGTGCCACGTTTTCGGATCTTCCCATTATATTCTACTGGTAGACGCGGTACCGTTGTAATTTTGGCCTTTAACAGTGTAGTGACTTTAAATGACTTCACTGACCGCAATATTTCTAAACAAAAATACGTTTAAATTACTTTAGGTTCATTAGCGACCATATTCGGTGAGACCATTGTCCATCAAACGTGAATTAATTCCAATCGCGTCTTACTTACGTCCGGTGAGGTCTTGCTTTCAAAGTGTCAACGTTTCCAAGTAGTCATTATAGTTCAAACTGTGGCCAGTTTCGCTCGCTTCTGGTATTGCGCGACTTATCATTCCATAAAAATAAAAATTAATCGGCTAATTATAATATTATCAGGTGTAGGGATGATAAGGCAGCGGCCAGTTATGTAGTGTAATGTGGATCAGTAAGCAATCACTGCTGATATAATGAGGTGATGTGAATTGTGATTTCAAAGTGTTGTGAGTGATAAGTTATACAAAATGTGGGGCGCTGCGGTGTCTACTCCTCCTCATTACCATTACGTCCAAGGTCAAGCGGGGCCGTTGCCGCAACGCGGTCCTGCGGGTCCAATACTGTCCGGACCCAGTGTGAGGCATCTGAGGCCTCAGTCTTCGTATTCCCTGCCGCACGGGAGCAACGGTCCCGGTCGGTGGAGCTGGTCTGGCAGCAATGCGTCTTCGTTTGATCGTAGGCAGCTCAAAGTGCCTCCGCAGCCAGCCAGGCCGGCACCACATCGACCGTCGCATAATCGACATGCCGCTAACGTAAGTTTGACGATTGGTTCAATTTCATTTTACTGATATAACTAGGTACCTATTTCAATTTGGTTGTGCCAAATGTGCGCCTTGTTCTTAATTATGTAAATGGAAACTAGATCTAAAGAAGATATTAAAAATGTAAAAATTTATATAACGACTTCCATTACTACATTCTCATTTGGTTTTTTCATTCACACCGTGAACGCATAAGAAAGCAATAATTTCTTACGCTCCGCGCGTTTATTAATCGTTTAGAATTACATACAACTTTATTTCCTCGTCTCTCGCAATGCGTGTCGGATGTCGGCTGCGCACGCGTCACCCGACACGAATGCGTTTCTAATATACACCCAAGGTATGCGGCTTCTGTGACACTATGAAATCAGCATACTTCGTGATTATTGTTCCAATATATATGTACAACATATTCGATATAAATACGACTCTTCTTTGTGTCCATTACGTGCACATTAGACATGTACGCGCCGTGAAATCAGTGTCGTTGAAAATTTCAGTTATATTTATGTCGCAATTTGTGTCGTAGTCTAAATCTTTATAGCTGCAATCTCCGCTTGCATTGCAGCAATAAATCACCTATTCGCATGACTCAAACAATGAAACGAGGAACTACGTCACTTTCATTGAAAACAGGTTTGAAAAAGTAAGGTTTTAATAGCTGGAAACGCTGCGTGCGGATAGTGTCAATTAAGCGCCATTTAATCGCGAACAAGTCGTAACGCCCTTTCATTGCAGGTAATTTATTAAATCCTGGTGGATCTAGTTAAAGTTACAATCGTTAGTCCGGCTGATAATAATTACTTACAGCTATACCCGACGCTTTCTATTAAATGAAGTAAATAAAGCAATTGCTATCATACACTCCAACAGTTAAACATTATTGACATTAATAAAACATCGCTCTATTGTCGCTTAATAGTACGTTATTATATTCCTTATAAATAGTTGTGATAATCGCATAATCTAAAGCCAGGAAGTTATATAAGTGTTATTTTACAATTCTTTCTGATTAACCAATTGTACGACGATTATTATGAAACGAAGAGACGTTTGAAAGGATTCATTTTGTTTATTCATTGTTATTTATATACATATTTAAATTTACATTATAAACCAGTACTGCTAAACTCTATTTAGGTAGGTGCTTATCCGTCAGATCGCTTTTTTTTTAAATCACAAAATATATTTAAAACTAGCGGTCCGCCCCGGCTTCGCCCGTGGTTACATATTTACGTTTTCTCTACATAAAAACCATCCTCGTACTTCAAGGAATATAATAAAAAAAGAATTATCGAAATCGGTTTAGCCATTCTCGAGTTATGCGCTTACCAACACATTTTGCGATTCATTTTTATATATAAGAAACAAGAAGAAGATTGACATTAAAGCAGTTGTGTACCAAATATTTATTTAAAAGATTTGCAATATTCTTTTCTTTGTATTATAATACATAGACTAGAGATGTACCCAGTGCAAATCAGAGCCGACCTTTTATCTCTTGAATACGCCTCTGCAATGCAATGCTAATAGTATTTCAACATCGTTTTGCTTATTCATTAGGTTTTGTGCAATTAAATGTAGGTGTTCTATACTTAGTAACAATAAATGTACAAAAGATATAACGATAGAAAGGAAGTTTCAGTTTAAATATCTACTTAAGATTTACCCTCGTAGGACAGTGAACATAAAAACTGGCATTTGGTTTAGTATTAAGTCCGCCATTCGCCGTTCGCCAGGGTTTACTATCTGTCCTAATCCTATCTCCAATAATATTCTAGAGTAAAAAAATCAGCTAGAATATAGATTTAAGCGTCGGTGAAATTACTTTATGGTATAATGGCGTAATGCTCGAGGTACAAAAAGTATCCAAACGGGTTCTCACATACCTTAAACAGATTGTAGGTTTTCTTAAAAGGGGCTCACCATCACCTAATGAATTACTGTCGCAATCCGCATCTTACCAGCTTCTATTTGGTGAATGCTTAGACATGATAACTGTAAAGTATGTAGTAATTATTGTATGGAAGAAAAGTATATTTAGTGGTTGCCATACCGGTATTGATTTACGATTATTTTAATATGTAGCTCTTGCTTTGTGTGATACATGAACGTTTTGAAGATATGAATGTCTTTTACAAGTTGGTCTTATATTTTTTATGGATATTTCGCTTTCATTATGTTTTGGCAACGTTTTTTTTTATAAGTCAGTGTGTTATAATTTCTTGTTCTACAACATTTTAATATTCGCCAACTAGTGGTGTGCCCGTAATCCATACTCGTATTCAAAACACTCAGGAATCACATATAAGTATTATAAAAATTCAGATTGAAATCGTTCCAGTATAAGTTCATGCTATAAGTAAGTTCAATGAAATAAAGTATCAATTCTTCGTTGGAAAGTAAAAAGCCCTGGTTTATAACGATTAAGTGCTTAAATTAATTACCCATAGAATACATTTATCATTGAAAGAATAGATATTTAAAGAACTTTGATTATTAATTAAGTAAACATTTTAATCACTTATTGACGTATATTCATATTATGAATAAATTTTATGAATTTCATAACATTAATAAAATTGTTGAATTATCAAAAATAGCTGATAAGAGTAATGATGCATTTTCCACATACCTACGATGTTTCCCTATCTTAATGATAAAAGTATGATGAAATTTAATTACAAAAAAAATGGAATAAAATAAGTGAAACATAACTTCTATTGTCGTTTAAAACAAAAATAACAAGAATATTTTATATTGTATAACTATAACGAAGCACACATTAGTTATTATTTCTTGTCGCAACTTTTGTCGTAAATTCTGTTATCTTTAATAGGAATTTGAATTTATTACTTACCCTTACTGAAATGATACATAGAACTGAGATTTTGTGTTATTTACGAGTCCCATGTACTTTTTATTACAACTCAAATATCGTTACCTAAGTACTACAGAAAAGTGAGTCATGCTTAAATAAAATGCTCATTAGAAATACAATTCCAAATTTTAAATTTTTAACTACTTTAAACACTGAAAATTGTGTAAGTTTATATTTTTTGTTTCGTCAGGCACTTATTGTGTAAGAATTTAGGAGATAGATAAAACAGCACAGCCGCGTCAGATGGTCTGTATATTTGATTGGCTTTTGCATAAAAACGCCTGCAAATGGCTTTGCTATATTAAACTTTTTGAATTAACCCAGCAAAACATAATAAACGTTTTTGTCCTCTCTGCAATGAGTCTTTCGTTTTATGACTCCCTATAGGTTCCTTTACGAGTAGAATTTAAAGAGGGCGTAATGTCGTTATTGCCGCCTCTTTGTTATCATACTCATCGCACAAAATATATCTTTATTGCATACAAAATAAGGCTCTCTGGTGTGTTTCAATGAACCAATTACGCTCGTTTAGATCAAAGCTTGTTTTAAGTGGTAATCATGTTTAGAAGTAGGTACGTTCACACTTTGATATTTCATCTGGGAATGTAATCGTATTGAACTATCCACCAAGAGCGTCACTTTCCATTTTCTTCTCGCAGATTTCACCTCCAGATTATGAATGTTATAAGATTTATATCACAATGTGCTCCAATTTTGTGCTATTTATCATTCGTGTCACGTCTCCCCCACTATGTTCGGCCGGCTAAACCCGATAAAATGATCCACGTGCTTCGAAAAATACATTCGCAGTTAGATATTTCTGGAAAATTCGTTGCGTTTCTTATTAGCATCCTATTTACTAATCTATTTCAGTTTTACATTCTAGATATGGTCGAAGTCAAATCGATTGTTTATAAGATTATCCTATAATGATTTGTTTGTTATACATATAATAATCATTAAATTTTTATGCAAATCAATCAAAGCAATAAAACGAAATATATAGTTTAAAAATAGTTCCAGTATTAACATAACTGGTAGCAGTTTTTCCCGCCTTAGTATCCGCCATTTGCATAGTGTAGCGTGTTTTGTAAAGGTGTCACGTAGAGAAATGTTGGATCGCTTTGCGTTCGCAAGAAACCTTGACTCCGTGGCAATGTCAGCCAAATGCCAAAAGGTTTTTGAATTATACTACACGCTTATGACTGAGGAATAGCGAAGGTGATTATAGAGGTAGAATTGGGGGTAGCAATTTATTTTCGTATTTCCAAGGACGTCTATTATTATGTTGGTATCGTATTTGACTTGTTAGGTACTTAATGAATCGAAAATGGCCATGATTAATAAACTGTACCAAAAAATCATATTTTTGTCAAAAAGTTAACGTATTTATTGAAGTATTAAAGATAGCTCAAACTTTGGTACGAAGAACGTATAAAAACAAAAACAGATTTTTAAAGCTGGTGGGAATTCAATTTGGTACTATGATTTATCACACTGCCTATCATAATTCAAAACACCGGTTTATTTTTAAAAACATTTTTCATCTTGTCTGTATTCCTATTTGTTCTGTAGGTACCTATAACAGGAAATGGTGTCATAATGCTTTTAAAAAGTGATTATCTTAATCGTGATGTGTTGATAAGTATAATCCGTACAATTTTGGTGTTTGTTTAAATTGAATTTTCTAACATAACACGCGCATATCATTGTAGGACATATATTTCGTTTTAAGATAATATTTTAATGTGTTTCTATTATCGAAAAGCATGTACTATTTGATAAAGTATCTATTCCTATAAATTTGCCACAAATATTTATTATTTGACGTGTCGTTCTAATAACATTCATTATCAGAATATGCTTGATTACAACGGGTCACCATGAAATTTGACTTTGATTGCAAAGCATTAAATTTCGTAGTTTAGGTCGTAATTAGACGGAAAAAAAATATATGGTATGAAAAACTTTGCTTTTGTGCTTAGAAGACTGATTGAAGGAAATTTTTAAAAATCTCGGATTTTAATTTTTGATTGAAAATAAAACTATTGCAATAAAAATGTTTATTATTTTTATTAAGTTTTACTATCAAATTAGCTTACAGAAAAGTGGAAAATAACTTAAAAGTGCACACTTTTACTTTTTCTTTTATGTTCATAGCTACTTTCTCTCAATAAACCCCAAATATAGTCGCCCATCATGTTTTCATTGTATTGGCCTTGATAGCGTTGTTCAAAATTCATGATGTCCTGATGGAAACGTTCTCCTTGCTCTTCGGAATAGGCTCCCATGTTGTTTTTAAATTTATCCAAATGAGCATGCAGCATATGTACTTTTAATGACATCCTGCAGCCCATGGCCTTAAAATTTGTAATTTGTAATTTGCATTACCTTCCAAACACCTTTTACAATATCTACAAGCAACATGTGGAGCCCATGGCTTATCTTGATTCCGTACAGGACAGTCAAAATATGCTTCATAGGCTTCACAGAGAACGTGAGATGTCTTTAGTTCATATTTCACGTCTCGAACTTTAATAAATTGACCACATATAAAACAAAATTCATCAGCATCGTATTTGCACTTTCGTGACGACATTTTAAGTTATTCTGGGCCTGATGGTTGTTTATCACTCGGGTGCCATCTAGCGGCACAGTGTAAACGTTAATACCCCACTCTCACCACGCGGTCTTTTTAAAAATATTAAAATCAATTAAAATTTATGAAAAAATTGAAAAATGAGTATTATTATTATAACTATCACAAAAGCAAACTTTATACCGCAAAAAGGTATTTTCTTTTCGTTTTTGTGCATAACTAACTGGAAAATAATAGTATAAACTTTAGGACAAAGAACGAAAATTTTTTTGTCGAGTCGTGTTATAATATTAAAATTCTTAATATTGTTTTCAATGATAAAATTATTATGATTTCAATAATATCAACCTATCCTACATTATCATTAAAATAACATTAATTTTGTCATCGGTGTCATAAATTCCAATGACGTTTGTTTTTTTTACTATAAGGGTGACAAATCAACATCGAGCTATGCTGCGCTGTACTGCGCTGTGCTGTGTTTGGTCAACTCGCTCGTCTAATATTTTAATGAGGATACAAACAAACCACGCTGTGCTGCGCTGTGTGAGGCTACGCTCTGTTTAAAAACGCAGCAGTCTCGAGCGAGGCGCGCTACCCGCCGTGCTGAGCCGCGCTGTGCCGAACTGTGCTATGTTTTTATGGAGCTCTGCCATGCTGCGCTGTGTCGAGCTTATCACTACATAGTATAAAACAAAGTCGCTTTCTCTGTCCCTATGTCCCTTTGTACGCTTAAATCTTTGAAACTACGCAACGGATTTTGATGCAGTTTTTTTTTAATAGGAGGATTCAAGAGGAAGGTTTATATGTATAATAATATCCATTAAATAGTGGAGAAGTAGTGTTATTTTTGAGGTTTCTAATGTGTTTCTAATTTCTTTTCTATGTTTGTAATGCCGCCCGGCTATATATTTTATACCCGTGCGAAGCCGGAGCGGGCCGCTATGTTTTTATATTGTACAACGTTCACAGTTTTTCTGTAGTGTATTTAGTATCAGCATTGCACCCGTGCGAAGCCGGGGCGGGTCGCTAGTAGAATTATAAAAATATAGAGGTTGAACATAGTCGAAATTGCCGGGTAACGCCTTAATAATAATTAAAATGATTTTTAGTCATTCGCAAATATTAAAAAAAAATCGTCTTCAGTGGCAATACTCTTTAGAAAATTCTCCGTATTTTTCACGTATGGTGTGAGGTAACAAGCTACCGTGACTGGACTCTTTTAGCGACAAAATAACACATAAAATATCCATATCCGCTTCTTCTTCACTTTCATCTTCATCGGATTCAACTATGTCGTAATGTTTACGTTTTTTTGAAAATAGGGTCATATTTGACGAGATAAACGACTACACGAGCTGCTGATTACTTTATACTGAGCTAGATTGTTAAAAAACGTAGCTTAAGAAACACAGCACATCACAGCGCAGTACAGCGCAGCATCGTTTAATTGTTAAAAAAACGTAGCTTAAGAAACACAGCACAGCACAACGCAGTACAGCGCAGCATAGCTCGATGTTGATTTGTCACCCTAATACATGTATAAGAAAGAAATGTTAATAAAAAAGATATTCAAGAACCCTCCATTGTTCCAGAAGGTCGACCCTGAGCTGATCTTCACGAAGCAAGAGAAGATCGGCAAGGGATCGTTCGGCGAGGTGTTCAAGGGTGTAGACAATAGGACACAGCAAGTGGTCGCCATCAAGATAATAGATCTAGAAGAGGCTGAAGATGAGATCGAAGACATACAGCAGGAGATTATGGTGCTGTCGCAGTGTGACAGCCCGTACGTTACTAAATATTACGGATCATACTTGAAGGTGAGTTATTTGAGTTTATTTAAGTTGAGGAGAATATAGAAAATGTATTTGATAACTAGATTGAGCAAAAATGCATAGGAATTAAATGCAGAAAAGTTGTAATAGAATTTGCCCATAATAATGAGGGTCTTTTAATGGAAACGATGATTAGGTTAGCAAAGTACGTACCGAAATGTATGAACAAGTTAGTAAATACGACGTAAATAAATTTGATCAATGTTACAGCTGCTGTGTGCTTAACGAGTTACATAATTGAGAAATAAGAGATCAAATATTTTACAAAATTACATCTCAATGAAATAGTTACGAATCATGTTGTATTTGGCAGTAGCAAGATAGTTTATATTTGCGTTCTTCATATAAGAATATATCAGTATTCAGTCCAATATTACCATTTCCCTTCAAACCCCGCATCAATCATTGTCTCAGGATATTTTACAAACTACAGACATTTTTGTGAAAGGATCATATTTAATGGATCCTATTATTTGGTGATTGACTTTGGCTAATGTTAGAAAGCAATATGTTGTGAATATATACGCTTTTTCTGTATTGAAATAATATTAGGTATGTTAATTTCCCAAAGCCAATGTAGTATACTTCTTATTTATACTTCCGTGATGTGGGTATACGAAAGCTTATTGAGCTAGTTGGGTAGATTCTCGGAAGGTAGGCGGTCTGCGGCGGATTTTTGAAAGCGGCCTTTATCGCAGTATCTGAGATCTCGATTACGTAATATTCGTTTCACTGGTGCTGTATCGGCGGCAAAATTTAAAGTCCATTCGCCCGATCGTGCATTGCGTTCGCGTGATCTATGGTGCAGTAACAGCCCACTCCGTCACGAACTCTTCGAGGTCAGAACACGACATCAACATAAAACCGGTTTCTTACATCTTTCAGCTAACAATGCATTAAATAAAAGCTTTTTACGCGTTTATCTTAAGCTTAATGGACAATATGTTCCCATTAGGAGAGTATTAGTCATGATTTACCCCGATCTCGGTAAATTTGTGCGGAAACAAATTGACTCGACGTTAGGCTCGTCATCGCACGCTTATTGTAGTTCTTACCTGACACGATGAGAGTCATGATTCTATGTGGGTGTTGCCTCGAATGGCGTATTAAACAATGGGCTGTTGATTGTTTTGTAAATACGACTATTCATAGAGCGGTAATTCGGCGTACTATTTACGCTCCACGTTTGTCGAAGTCCCGTTATATCTACTCGCCGTTGTCAGGTTTATTGATTGTAGTGGCCTGTGGTCGCCATTCTATGTTATTGCGGGATAGTGGTCACAATGGAAACGATAGGATTTCATATATGATAATCCCTTTGATCATAGAATTGGTGGCACTCAGCCAGAATTGACAATAGCGTCTGCACTATGAATATCATAATCGATTTTTCATCCCATGTTTACAGTCTAGCAGTCGTATAAAGACTTCATCTTGAAATATTAATTTATCTTCAAACACTGCAGTATTTTAAATACGTCAACAGATACCTATATAGCGTCAACTAACAAACACAGACCTCCATCCCATTTTATAGAACGACGTCGTCAAACAACTCGGTGTTTTATTGTAAAAAATTCAAGTGCATATTTTATTAAGTTCACGTTGCAATGCTAGTAAATGAAAGGTTTTGATGCGTTGCATTTCTCGCTTTGTTGATTGAGTCGGCTGTACTGCTATTGCAATCTTGACATACTTTCGAAAGCTGTTGTTATGCGTGCCTTGCAAAATACGATGCAATGTAAACGAGTCGGCACTCGAATTCGCAATACGTCATTTCATAGGCACCCGGAGCGTTGGTTGCGATACTTTATACTTATTTATTATACATTAGTGCAGTAGTCATCTTCCTTGTCTTGAATGTTAGGTTAATTTCGCTTATTTTATAAATTGCCTTAGATTTATTGGGAAAATGCGCAAAGCAAGATACGTATATATATTTTAATTCTATTCGTGAAACAGCTAACATTGACACACCACCATAAATAAAGTTCACAAATAATTTTTTACGTAAATTTTTGGCTTTGCTGACGGCATCAGTTATGTCAAATATCAGGTTCCTAAAATGTTTGTACATCACTGCTATAATTAAACAGTTAGATAAACGATAGGTAGTGTTGATTTATGAATTTTAATATGAGATTTAGTATCTTACTTATGGGCGAAGTTTATGATTGTTCGTATATAGGGCGTTTATGACTTCTGAAATATAAGTTATTTGCAGGGCAGTTTCGCTCGCACGAGTGAGTATTATGTGACGTAAAGGGAAGAGCGTGGCTCAATTAGCAAAATGAACTTGAGACACGTGTGATGTGACAAATATGTTTATGGGCCCCGGTTACGCTCCGATCCTTTTAGTATCGTGAACTTTGTCACATTACAACCTTGTTAGGGGTATGACACGCTCAAAGTTTTCTCAGGGAAAACGTATTTTCAAGATCATATAATTTATACGTGGAGCGTTTAATACGCTTGTGCTAGTTTATTAGAATTAGTAATAACACCTATTGTAGGTAAAATTCAATTTTGGTTGAAGTATGGTTTTATTATTTATATAATGTGAAATACAAAAAAATATGGGAGTAGGTATATATTTTTAATTGATTTCTAACCAAAGAATGTTAAAAATCACATGTGTTGGTAATATTTCTGCATTTAATGAACGTACGTCAAAGTAATTAATGCGATTTGTCCTTGATAAAAAACCATTTGCGCAAAAATATACGTACACGTCTTTTTTGAAGTTATTATTAGTTATATTTAATGAATTTCTTACTAAAAGCAATCGTTTGTAAGGCGATTATTATTTCTCAAATATAGGTAAAATATAACTACTTCAATAACTATTTAACTATAACTATTTAACTATCAAATCTATAATTAAATTAGATTGTATAACTTAGATCATTTGCATTCAGTTTGATTATTAGTTGTGACTAAAGTAGGTCAAACACCTAATTTAAGAGTTAGAAATTCACCAAAACTTTACAGAGTTTTCGTTTAAGAATCATGATAACAATTATCATGTCAAGAACAAGGTTCTTTATCTCAATTAGATTAATAAAGTCATCTTTACGTATAAAAGGAAAGTAGAATACCATTCCATTTATGTTAATGTTATTCTACCGCATCACAGTTAACTTTATTTTACACGCGGTATTCTGTACCACTAATATTGTACTATATAATATAACCAATTGAAAATGTATGCTTACAATGCTCGAATAACTTTCCTTTCAATTACATACATCAATCATACGCATTATTAACACGACATAAAAATAGTTTTAAAACAACTAACGTCCGCATTTGTAGCGTTTAATTTAGTGCGGGTAGTGGGTTTGCGTCTTTAGAAAGTGTTATGTTGGTTTCGTGTCGTAAGAAACGGTTCGTGTATTGTCGTGCTTGATGAGTTTTTTGTGTAAAGGTATACGGTTAATTATAGGGAAAAGTGACGGTCCACCTGGTGGTTTTTTACCAGGTATCAAGTAGACACTTAATGGGTGACAACGAGAGTGTTGTTACTAGGAAGTTTAGTTTAATTGTTTGCGTAGACAGTTTTTTGCAAGAGGAAGTTGTAATAGTAATGTTCACTTCAAAAATAATGGTAGTTTACGACAGTTGTAAAGAATTGTTCAGCTAAAGAGATTCATTCAACAACAAGCTTCTGCATACCTACCTGAGAGGTACAACTGTATATTTCTTAAAATTATTAAGAAAGACGTAATGAAGGCACTTTAAAGTACCAGGCGGTCAGAGTACAAAAGAGAGGAATCTCGTCAATTACATCAGCGCAATTATTTTAAATGTGACGTAAAGGCCACGACCGACGCTCAAGTTGGATGATGATTTTCGTGGCCTGTTTTTACCCAATTTCATTTATACCATATTCATACTATGAATGTACTAATTACGAATATTTAGCGGTATCAAACTGCATTGTGTGTGTATAAATTGTAAATGCCAGTGGACTTTACCAAAAACACACTGCAGTATTTGGAAGACGGATGTAAAACGAGTGAGGTGAAGGTCGCGATGAGTCACGGGGCGTTCGACCTTAGGAAAAAATGTGAACGATCCACGCAGTTGGAAGCTTTACTCGACCCACGGAACTGGTTGTGGCGGAAACGTAATTGCTAATGTTACACGTATGCCATGTCACACGTTATGCGAAACCGATAGTTATATAGTACATATAATTGTGTTGAAGAATAGAGGCAGATATAGGTACTCGGGCCAAAAAATTTTGGTATCTTTTTATATTCCAATTTGTATTTCTCGGTGGCTGATTAATTTAGATTACTGAAGCGCTTATCCTTATTTATGTTTTACATCAAGATCCTTTAGGGAGGAGCGATTCTGAAACAAACAAAAGTACCCGCAATTAGAGAGGTTGCTTAATCAAAATGGCTCAAGATTTATTCTCTCAATAAGTTTTGTACATTGAAAGTTGCGGAACAACAATCGAACAACAGTAAAACTTCGCAGAGAAGGTTGTACGTCAGCGTGAATGATCTTTGGGTATTCGGCAAAGAAATACGTATTGTTTAAGGTGAATTGCTTTTTGTAGAGGTGCGCGGTACGGCACAATGACTTTTACTCGAGAGTTTTGCAGTTTTAAATATATTATATGAATTGTTTATATTTTTAATTATGATTTTACAATCGCCTTTTTGTACGAAACTAATGAGAATTGCATAGTTTTCTTGAAGTGTTATCTTACTATGTATGTATTTACAATTCCTTAAACACTACAGTTCTACATTCACTTCCCTGTTTCAGTGAGGTAGTTAATTTTCGCGTAGTAATCGGAAATACCCTATGCGTACCAAAACCTATTCATGCAAAAGGTCAAGGATGATAATTATGTCGACTATCGATTGAGCCCCCATTTTATTAACGAAATCGTCTGTTCTTCATTAAGTGAAAATAGTCGCATAATACTATATTTTGTTAAACGATGTTCAATGAAGAAGCAATTTAACAATAGATAATCTCAATACTATTATAAAGGCGAAAGTTTGTAAGGATGTATGGATGTATGGATGTATGGATGTATGGATGTTTGTTACTCTTTCACGTAAAAACTACTGAACCGATTACAATGAAATTTAGCACACATATAGAGGGTAACTTGGATTAACACATAGGATAGGTTTTATCCCAGAAATCCCACGGGAACGGGAACTATGCGGGTTTTCCTTTGAAAACGCGGGCGAAGCCGCGGGCGGAAATCTAGTATTTTAATACATTTATTATTATTGAATGGCGGCGCCAACCCTGACACGAGCGGCTGATTGTTTCGCATTCGATCTATTGAGGGACTGCACATAAATTAGTTTTTGTTGTCTGGACGTTCTCTAATAAAGAGTTCGCTTTCCATTCGTATACAGTGTAGACTATAGGTCGATGACCGTCGCGAATTATTCGTCCCGAGCAAAGACATGAAGGCATGATTCACCCAGGTTGTCAAGTTGGGATTCTATTCGTCCTTGATGTAGACTGCATTGCGGGATAGAGGCGGGGTTCGCGCTCCAAGTTGTAAGGTCGCAATGAAACTTCCAAATTTGCTTTATCGACAGTTCGGAGGCCAACGATTCGATCGGGACCCGATTGTGACCAAGTTATTATTTTATTAAACGATTTATTGACTTTGCGAAGTTTAGGGTTTGGTAGGTACGGTTGGCTTTATTTATATGTACTTGGAAAAATTGAGTTGTGATTAAGTTGGGAGGGTGGGTTAATTGTATAACTAGGCGTTGCTCATGGCTAACGTTATAAAAATCACGGAAGCCATCTTTAATTTATGCCTTCTTCATTAAAACTGATTGCCTTGCACATCAGTGAAAACCTTATGAAACTTACCATGTGAAAATATGCCATCTTAAGATTAAATTCCTTGATTCTTACATTTTTAAATAATTAGATGCATGAAGTATCTAGGTGCCTTGTAAGCAAGCAATATCGATTCAATATTATTGAGATTCCGTTATCTTAATCTCTTCGTAAACACGGTTTATTCATGAGTATTTGGCAAGATGCTTTTGTGTAGCTATACATCTTTATCATGGCTTGCGAAACGAGGCCAAGCGTTTACATCGTCGTTTCAAACTGTGATATTTTAGATTAGTAAGATGTATCTCATATGTTAACTGAACTGCAGATCACACTTCAAAATGAAGGAAATGTTTTATAAACTAGCTGGGCAATCCAGTTTCGCTTTTGGTACACTGTCAAAGTTTTCTTCATCTTATGCTGAAGATCATCACATGATCAAATGCATAGTTTACGATCTATGGTATTGTAGGAATCTTAAGAAATATCTTTGTTCTTCAAATAAAGACTTATCATGGTATTGCAATCTATAATGAACGTAAAAAGTTCAAAGGTTCTTAACGGCAGAAATGATTGTGAAGTGATTGGATCCCAGTAATTGGAGGGCAAGCTTAAAGTTTCAATTGGAGTTCGGCTGAGGTTAAGGTCACAAAGACATTTGTCATTTGGCTATTGTTCTGATGAAATTCTTTTTAAAGATTTTTGTGATTATTGTTGACTTTGCTAATGGAAGTTCCCGTTTGTATTCGATGAAAAGAGGGTCTTCAATATTGGGACTTTTCAGAGCTTATTTGTTTAATCAATTTGAAGTATTACAAGCAATTTTATCAACGGTTTATATTTAAAAAAATATGGTTAATTTCGATTTTCGATAATATTTGAAAGAGATATCAACAAATGCTTTTGACAGGCGAATATCTCAGTGTAAACATGCTGAAGTCTCGTAAATAATTTCTGAACGTCCGCCATTCAATGAGAGTTTTACAGCTGCCGTAACGTGTGTTTATAATTCGATAGACACATAAACATGTAACATACGGTAAACAAGATTACGAGAATATTGACGTTGATAGCCGGCCCGACCTCTGACATATGGTATTATGGGTGTTCACGGTACATTAACTGCAGTTGCGATATGTAATTCGAACGTACTTGCGCTTATGATATAGTCAAGAACTAGAACTGTGTGACAGTATTGTTTGATGCCTTGTCTGCCGTATGAAACATTGATGGTAATATATATTTCATTAAAACATCATTAAACATATATTGATATTTTCTTATCCATTCCATCCATCATTGGTCCTGGTCGTGAGGCCGAAATTATACACATAAAACTACTTTTTTGTATTAAAATAATTTTAAACTTACTGGCTATATAATTCATACATGGTTCGAAGATATAAAATAGATTTTAGTACGACCGTTAACATGCTATAAACTAGCAAGTCTTTAATCTTTTATCGCGCGCAACATTCGCGCCATTCATAAAGATTTTCATTGTTTAAAAATTACTGGCAATAATAATTTGGGCGAATATATTTCTGCTTTTGTTTCAAATATAATTGCATGCAGCGTTCAAAATGTTTACAAAAGCGGGCGCGGGCGTCATTGGAGTTTAAAACAATTCGTATTTATGCTCTCCGCTCGAGGATCGCGGTGATAACGTTTACTTTACGAATTGTATTGTTTGCGCTGGCTGAAAAGACGGGAACTATTATTATTAAGAAAATGCTCTGTGTTGATAAACACGTACGAGCGAATAGTTTAAATAGCATTATTTTATATTTGTATAAACACATTATGGTATGCGTTAGTGAAATACGTGTTTCAAATTTTGTAATTGTTCTCGATTTAAATTGCTCTGTTGCATTGTAATATTTTAAATATGATATTTCATATTGCGTAGGAATTGCTCTCAGAAGTCAGAATGCATTTTAATTGCAATTTATACATGCGTGTTTTTGTAACTCCAAACTTATTACATAGTTACGATTGGTTATGATTTGAACTATGAACGTAAAAAAAATATTTCTAGAATCTTCAATGAATGTTTGTTTAAACGCTCGCTTATGTCATAATCTCGAAGTGCTTATTCCATGATTATTATAAATCTAATAAGCAAATGGTCATGAGTGAGGCGAATCGAAACAGCGGTGTAATGTGCCACACGTCGGCTCACGTCAGAGGGAAGTTGGATAATCCCATTAGAGGGAGAACTGAAGAGGCTTCCATAATAACTTAAACGGTGTGGCCTCTAATGCCTCACTTGTCACGAATCGACGGGCCAATCCAATATTGCGTACCTACGTTACATTTCCTGTTAATTATCCGTATTCCGTGTGTGTAGGTATGTGGGTAGGTAGCTACCTATATTGCTCTTGCTCATTCTCTTTTGTAGGGTAATAAAGGGGATGCGTTGAAAAATATTGTGGGATTAGCGAATGTATGGTAGGGTTAATGGATGACCATCGGGATAATTTTAATATCTGTTTTTGGTGCTTCAGATAATGGTCGCTTACTTATGGGTAACCTATCTTTACAGGCTTAATTTGATAGGATAAAACCTAAAAAAAAAATGCGAACATTGTCATAAATCTAATACTAGATATGAAATGGGACCACGTTCGCATCGTATTCGTTGTAAGAAAGGGGATTTATGATAGCAAGGGACCATCCCTTTGTTTTTGCGTGTAAGTAATATTTTCAAACATTATTGGAGGTCCTTCGTGAGCTTGTGAGGAAGCATATTTGAATGAGTAATGCTTGTTCTCGCTAATCTAGTTCCTGAACACGCCAAATGAGAAATGCATGTGATTATACTTCGACATTAATCGTACCTATATCCTTCCACAGCATATTGCCCATTCCAATTTTACTTCTTTCAATATCGGTTTAAGATATTATATGTCCTATTGTTATGTGTCTTTAACAGCAGCATGTCAACAGTCTTTAAGAAGTTAACCATCTTAATTAATAATAATTTAATCAATAAGTCAGTAAATATGGGTAAAATTATTAGTAATTGTAAATTGGTTATACGAGCAGTACATGGATCGGGCTGGAGGTAATGCTATTAGAGAAAATTAGCGTTAACTCGATAACGAGCGCTTTCGACCGATCAGTTTTAACCCGTAAACATGGCGTTCCTGTTTACATCACAAAAGATTCAGTTATGATGTTTACCGCAGCCATTAAATAATTAAAGCATGGATAAACATACGATGATGTGAAATTGAATGGTGTGTTATACAAGTTAATTCTCGTAAAGATTTCTACTCAATTTTATTGAACGAATCTTGGAAATGTCCATTTTATGATTCATCTTTTTTCGATCCACAATGTAATGAAATGGAATAGATCAATCTCCGAGCTGGGAACGAGTTAGCGGAGATGACGATGTTAAATTCCACTGCTTTTTTGTTAACCATTCAATTTGGGATGAACACGTTTCGTTTAGAGCGATTCAATTATGCCGACAATCTGTCTGCTCTGAGTAATTTATTTTTTACGTTACATTTCGTCTTTGATTATTAATTGTGGAGGTCAGAGTCGAAATTTAATTTAATTAATTGATTTGGAGAGCATCGTTACGCGAGGAAGACGGTAATCGTGATAATCTCGACGAAAAAGTTTTTTCATACCTATTTGTTTCGTAATATGTGGGCCGGGTCGTTATCCTTGTGCGACCTTGCAGCTGCTATAAATTTAGTAAATTGACCGTTGCGCAGGAGGCGCGCATGCGTCACTTGGACCGATGCTCTCGGTTCATACTTCATTGCATGAAATTGCTTTCTAAGTTATGACTTCTTTCGTCGTCATTCAGACATGGATAGTTAATAAGTACAATCGTTTATAATTGATAGCTTTTTTGCTTGTCTTCGTTATTAATCAGGGCTACATCGTGACTTGGTATAAACTTGTTTTATGCCATTACGCATGTAAACTTATTCACCTTACTCGAGGATTTCCTTTTCATTCAAGGCAATCGACAATGCATCATACACATCGTTCGGTCCGATCAGATATTTGTCCCAGTGTTTAATTCTGAATTTAATGCGAACGTCTGCTGATGCCAATCTAGCCGATCGACGACAGAACCGGCTCGCTGTGCGCTCGTTATACCTACCTCGCCTAAGATGTAATCCCACCTGTTGCGGATACTAGTTTTTACAGCTACAACTGTAATGTTGATATGTACGCATTACCTCACGACCGTCGCAACCGGTCCGGACAGGTCTATTATTTATAGCATTTGTTTAATACACTGTCGCTATTAACAACACGTTTATTTTATCGTATAACGTAATTTACGTTTAACTTTATTTATTTCTTCGTAATATAATATAGGAGAAGTCTAGTAAAGCCCTAACGATTTCGCTATAACGTGTAGGTATCGCGCTTCGGCGTTTCATCCATTATGTATTGAAGATAAAATCGATAACTTTGTAGAGCGTTTGCTCTATCGTTTTTCTTTTGTGTGACTGTCAGGGCAGGTGATTGAAAGGCGTCGGGCTCTCATCCATCCTAAAAACGTTGGATACATTTCGGGCTCAGCTGACTGCTCGCTTGGAAAATTGAAAATGTTGCCGCCGCTACTGGACCTACATATCTTTTCCTTGATCGCACGTGCCACGTGGTTTTGACGCGATAAACTCACGATCGGAATTTGATTCAAAATAAATCGAGCGGTATAATCGGATTATAAAATACAGTTGTGAAGAATGCGTAGTGATTTATGCACCAACGTTATTTCTCAAGAAACCGCGGAGAATTCGGAAAACAAGTCGCACAATATTTTATCTAGGTCGCCACGAAAACGATGTTAATGCGGGGCGGGAGGCAATTAGGCCAAGCCAATAAAACATTGCCATTAACACAGGTCGTTTCTCTGCGGTTGATGCACTGGTCATTACGAAAACTGAGACCGTTTGATAAGATATAAAATACATATTGATGTTGGCTTGGAGTTTCACACATGAGGTTTCGATCACATAATATGATGTGGTTTTGTAATAAAGCAGTGTACGCGGAAAGTAGACACACCAGGAAGTATTATTTATCACTTTACGTGATTAGATGAGCTGGCTAAACGATTAGAAGTGAAACTTGTTTACAGTTTGCACTCGGAAGATTTTAGATGCGAAAAGTGAAACATTGCTATTTCGCTTTATTATATCAACGATGAATTTTAAATGTTTCATAATATACGAGTTATGTAATGTAAAAGTAAAAGGCAAATAACTAATTAATCTAAATTATTATCTGAATACAGACGTTTTTCAAAGACTATTGTTACATTATTAAATATACTGTTGAATATAAGAATACATGTTGCTCAATTATAAATTATAATTGAATCCCAACAACATTATTTTACGACATACCGATGGAATGTCAAAGATCTTTAAGCAGAACGTTTCTGATTGCTCAATATTGAATTTATTTGAACATTTTATACTTTTCCTCGTTCCAATACTTTTACAAAGCTGTCGTTAAAGACATTGTTTCTAGCTGTTTATTGGCCGGAAGATATGATTAGAGCCCCGGCCAGTGGGCCGATGTCGCCGAAGCTGCTAACTGCTAAGTGCCGAGCACAATAGCCGCTCTCACCGTTGTGTTCCGCATTTTTGTTTCACTCGAAGACGGGTTGAAAAACTCAAACTCAATCATTTATTGTCATAACATTTTTTTACCATTTACCATCAATTCGGAAAGCAGTATCTTTGGAGATGAACGGACAAGAAAGTTGCTCTTTTAAAATCATATCAATAAAACTATCGCAACTCACACACCTCCCTTGAAGACGCTATATCATTAATTTATCTAAAATTACGATGAATGAAGCTATTAAAGTAACAAACAGTAAAAAGTATTAAGTGTTAAAAAGAAAGACGACCCAACTTTTGCCATTCTACATGGGGACGCACCATTAGCGATAATAAGCTGACTCATAGCAAAGTTTTAAATGTTCGTAGACTGTAAAAGATAAGTGGTAAAGACTATGATCAAACACATTAAACTCTGTAGAAGATGCGTAATGTTAACTCTGAAAGCCGACAGCACACCGAAACGGAATATATCCGGATCTTGCCAGTCGTAATCGTGCAAAATACACACCGTTATAAAGTCTGAATAAATTACTTACAACGAGATCAAACAAATTAGATTAAAAGGCCCATCCTACAAGTAATGAGGTGGCAAGGCACGGAAACGATCCATTGTCCCCGGGCCCCGCTGTATGGGGTCTATTTGCGCTACACGTGGTATCAAGTGTCTCTTTATTAGTGCCCCCATTTAAGCCAAGGCCTGGCGACATTCGATATGATGTGTGTGCTGAAAATAACGTTTTTGGTAATTTGGCTGGTAGTCTGAAAATATATATTGCACGCCTCATAAGCGAAGCGTTGAGGTGGGTACTACTGTCACTTCGCGCAAAACATCTGATTTTTCAAACTTAAAATGTCTTTATGTATCATACATTGCACTTGTAAGATAATACATACACACACATATTAAGAAAAAACACTATTTTTAACGTTCATGATATTTTTGATGTCATTTTTGTTATTTAAACTAGTTAAAAAATAGTTTAAAAAAGTTCTGCCTTGGACGTCCGTGTGTCTGTATGTGCGGATCCTTTTTCTTGTTAACACGATAGCGACCGAAATACTTTACTAATCGAGTCTTTTTTTTTCTCTTACGCTTGAGTATGCTCAGGAATAGAACCCTTTCATTTTTCAGGGTCTGATTCGATGTGGTTTAATTGTTATTAAATAAACAAAAATAATAATTAATAAATATTTATTAAAAAAAAATTATGAGGCGTGCACTTTTGGATTTTCCAAATTATTTTATTATATATGTAATTGAAAACAAATATTGTATGCTAAATAATTATTTATTGGATTCATTTTATTATTATTTGATTCATCCCCTAAACTGTGAATATATGGATATGTCGAATAACTATATATATGTTTATCTTTTACATTATATATAGATCAAATATATTTTACTTAAAGGTCAATTAAATATGACAGGTGTATACCAAGGACGCTCGCTCCCCCTCAGTCCTATTATAGGCATACCACCAGCCTGCTATGAATTTCTTTTATCATACCTAACCAGCATGAAATAATCCATTTTAATAGTTATTCTGTTGCCGATGGCTAAAAATAAATGATGTATCGTTAGGGATCGGCAAAACACTGGATAAATTTTGGTGAATAGAATTGATATTAATTGTTAATAAGAATAAAGAAAAAGGAAACACGACGATGTGAGAATTACAACTTGAATTATCGGCTGGTAGCAAATGGACTTTCTTCTTCGAATATGTTACGGTGAAATAAATAATAATCATATAGGATATATGTTTCAGCATGTGCAAAGAACACCTTAACATACGAAAGATAAGACGACGCACTGCCTATTTAGGTATAATAACTATTCGATATGCCTCATAAATTGACGCTCATTATATTGAACTAGATATAGATATTATTATAGGGATGTGTTAGTGATAGGAATCCGGTAGTCCACTGTATCACTCGTAAACATTATAAGATAAAATATAGTCGAGTGCTTCTTATCTACGTGCACTTACGGTGGACAGTAATGACGTCATAAACATAAATATTAATTGAAAGAGGACTTGCCATCTATCTCGCCAAGATGGTATTTATGTAGGCTGTATGAAATGGAGAAGGCTCTCACACATGTGATGTGACGAAGCGAATATACGTTATATAAAGATAATTATTAAACCTTAGTTTTAAGCTTTGCTTTAATATTCAGAAGGATTCATGAGGAGTGCATTTAAAGCTTAAACATCTTGTATATATGTTATAGGCAAACTCCGAAGCTCCGGCGCTCCTAGGTTGGACTGGTCAATCCTCAGGTCAGACTGAATGACTTAGTCAAAGCCCAAACAAATGAAAATTTTCGGCCTTTGACTAAACAATTTTCGTCAAACCTGGGAGAGACTAATTTGGTCAGGCAAACGTCAAAACACAATTTTATTAAATCGGGGTTTGACGAGTCAAACTCCGATATTGGTATGAAGTGTCTTATCTTCGTATATTTGGAAGCATTTTATCATTTAAGCAGCTTTCAAGTCTTAAGAACCGCTTAACTCTGCCAGTTCTGACACCTGATTGGTCAGCTTACGTGATTTTCACTTTTATATTTGAGATGCTTTGAGAGAATGCCGTGTGGCATTAGGCCCGCCTTTTGTACGATGTGCAATAAAGTATAAAATAAATAAATAAATGCTTTGGAATATACGGAGGTTAGTTTGTATAAGATTAAGTATAAAAAATAACATTTTTAAAAATAGTGATGTTTATTGTTTTAATAATTTCTTAAGTAATTAAAATGAAAAATTAATCATTTTTCTGACATGGTGAGGCATTAACTTTAATGTTAATTGTTTTAATAATTTCTTAGGTAATTAAAGTGACAAATTAATCATTTTTCTGACATGGTGAGGCATTAATGTTAATTGTTTTAATAATTTCTTAGGTAATTAAAATGAAAAATTAATCTTTATTCTGGCATGGTGAGGCATTATGACATTTAGAATTGCACAATACATTAGACCTTTTACATTTGCATAATTTTGAAGAGCATTTTTTATTGCAGTGGCATTTTATAAAGCCTTGGCCACCAAATTTTGAATCCTTTGCACTGATTTCTCTAAGAGACAGCCGAACGTCAGGCACATCTTCGATCTTAAGAAATTTTTCAACGTTTGACCGAGAATTGGAGTCGCTTCTAGGATTGACTAGGCCAAAACCGAAACAGAATAATTTACTTTCGACGTTTGACTGAAAAGTTAGGAGCTCCTGGGTTTGACTAAAAATACTTCAGGCAAAGGGCGAAATTGAAATGTATTTCGGGGATTGCCTGATGGCTTTGGCCAAACCTAGGATAAACCAGTCCTTCCGCGAAGAGACTGTGTATCGGACTTTGACTATAACATATATAACAATATGGTAATATATGTATAGTCTTCTAACCCGTAAACACTGAATGACGTCTACAATTACTTTCCCTAATGGAACTGACGGAGCCAGGGAAGATATCCATTTATATTAAAACATTATCAGTATTCAGCCTTTACCTTATCACCTAAGTGTAAGTGCAAACTCACCTTCGTGTAAATAATTGATGATTTGCGTGGTGGCTTGGAATATTGAATGAGTTCGGCAGATGTCGGTATTTTGACGAGATAAATTGAGTTGTTCATTAATAATTTATTTGAAGTATACCATGCTCAACGTCTTTCAAGACGTTGCTCTTGCTGTACTTATGGAAATTACGATACAATAAAGATAATGGTAAAATTTGCAATTTAAAAGCTTGAATATCAGAAATATTGGGTGGTTTGAACTTTGAGTTTGCGGGGTTTTTGCACGCCTCATAAGCGAAGCGTTGAGGTGGGTACTACTGTCACTTCGCGCAAAACATCTGATTTTTCAAACTTAAAATGTCTTTATGTATCATACATTGCACTTGTAAGATAATACATACACACACATATTAAGAAAAAACACTATTTTTAACGTTCATGATATTTTTGATGTCATTTTTGTTATTTAAACTAGTTAAAAAACAGTTTAAAAAAGTTCTGTCTTGGACGTCCGTGTGTCTGTATGTGCGGATCCTTTTTCTTGTTAACACGATAGCGACCGAAATACTTTACTAATCGAGTCTTTTTTTTTCTCTTACGCTTGAGTATGCTCAGGAATAGAACCCTTTCATTTTTCAGGGTCTGATTCGATGTGGTTTAATTGTTATTAAATAAACAAAAATAATAATTAATAAATATTTATTAAAAAAAAATTATGAGGCGTGCACTTTTGGATTTTCCAAATTATTTTGTATTATGTTTATTCAATTTTTATTCGTTCCTTTCCTTAAATTTTAGATACCCACGACTCGTTATAAATTGAATTTATCAGTTCCGTTCGCATTAATTAAATGTTGCCCCCGTTCGATTATTTCGTAGCGCCCATTAACAAACAATATGTCTTGCATCTCATTAGTTGAATAATTATTAGAGTCGCGGAGTCGTGTCACAGGAGGCAATGACCGGTGCACGCTTGACTGGATGGTCGCGATCTGATTGTCCGGCCAATAAGCGATTTGCATGTGTTTTGTGTTCAAGCTTGTTTGTACTGTCTTGTGCATTTTAACCAATTGGCTGAATACGCTACAAAAAGTTGGTCCCACTTCTTAATGGACTTTGAAGCTTATTCCAAAGAGAAAAAGAACGTTTCAACACGCCTGAAAGTTACAGATGAACGAATAGATTGCTTTTATTTCGGTCGTACTTAAACATTCAGTAGTTAGTAAGAGTTTCATTAGTAGACGTCATAGCCAATTGTTCATTGGAGCTGAAGGGTTAATTACATATTATGTCATTTAATTAATGGGTTGCAACTTCTCTTGTTATTAATAACTCATACATTCGATATGTCATAAATGAATGATTTCACCTATAATATCGTTCAGTTGATCTTAATCTTCAGTGCTAGGTGATAGGGTTGCATAATATCAACGTTTATTTATGATCCATTCGAAAATTTCCTGCTGTTTATATTAATTGTAAAAGTATCCCATAACTACAAGTATCTATTTCCGAACTCTATATAAAATACGTCTGTATTGGAGTGGTATATTTGAGTAGATTAATGAGTATGAATAACAGCCAATAGGAGGTAATTTGGGTATAAATTATTGGGTAGATATTAATCAACGAAGTATGTTTGGATGCATTCCAAATACATTACGGCGTTTAAGATGCATACGTATTTTATGATTCTAATTATGGTAATGGATATTTAGAAATATGATTTGTGTTATTTTAAGAGATTTATGTAATAAGACTATTGATTTATATAATGATGAAAGATATATTTACTTACATACTTATATAAGGACGGAAATGTTTATGAATAAATGTTAGTGTTTTTACATATTTAACTATGTGCGCGTAAAACTTTAGCATGACTAGATATTATACATACTGAACGAAGACTATATATCAAGATGAAATGTCATCCCGGTAAAGTTGGAATTTTATCTATAGCCAACTGAACGGATTGAACGATGAATGGGATTCAATTTCCTAACCCTCACATCTCTTCCGTTGTCTATCGCATGATGGACTGGAGTGGAGCCCCTCTGATATGAGCTAGGGGAGATAACTAATAATTGGTACGTTATAATAGCGATAAACGTTCTTTGTTATATCGGCCGGGGGACTAGAGGAAATCTGTCTACCCAGATTAAACCAAACATGTCTGGGCAAACAATCGGGATGATATCAATTGTAACGATTCCATTATATTGAAGCTTGAATACGAAAGTAACTTATAAAATATGTTTCTCTTAATTATTCAAAATATAAACTGTTTTATCGTATTCGCTGTTGATTTACTGCCGGCGATAGTTCCATCGCTGAAAGGTTTATTAACAAGTTACGTAATGAAATGCGATATCAATAAATATCGTTTGTATATTTTCATTTTGTTTGCGAGTGTAGTTATTACGGATACCGGCTAACATCTGGATACCTAGTTTCCTTCCTCATCTTTTCAATTCCACTGATTTCTATACAATTTCGTGCGCGTCAGGAAACATCTGGTGTGGAGTGTTCCGATCGTGTTGAGGGTTGCGGGATAATGTGCCGAATATTTTAGTAAATAAATAGATTTACATTTTTTTCGACGTCAGATTTATGTTTCTTTAATAGATTAGATAGAAATGATAGTAGATATTTATCTGATGCGATGATATCTGCAAAATTCCATTGATTAGGCAAAATTTATAAAAATTATAAACAACGTAAAAGCAGAAATAATAGGCAAGTAGGAACCTAAATCCGAAATCTCTGTTCATAAACGATATAATTTTAATAACAATAATTTTGCGATTCATAAGCGTTGTCGTTATTAATAATGTAATTTATCGGCCCTTTGTTTATTCATTAAGGTGTAGGCCGCGCAAATATTTGTTTTGATGAATTGACATTGACGGATCATTAGTCACAATATTAGATAGGGTCTTGTCCCCGATTATTGAGGCTCACTGTCTTTGTTCGTTGCAAGTACTTATGATTATTATTTAGCTCGAATTTTCATATCTTATCTTATCAATTATTGTTAATGAATTTGACTGTACATATATCAATGTCAAATTTGTTGTATTCTATTCGAGTCGACAAACATATCGCAATGACTACATGGTCTGGGTACGTCAACGCACCAAGCATATTACGGGACAATCAAGTTCGTTTCTTTAATTGCACGGCCCAAATTTGATCGCATACCAAATAAATGGGGGTATCGGTAACCCTTTACGGCACTGCACAAACCTGTATGTAGCAATCATGCAGGCAATTTGACCGTTATCGAAATTTTCATTATACAGAAGAGTGACCGCTCGCTCGCCCGTACCGCTACGGCAACGTTTAATTGAATTCCTTCCTCGGTATTTCGCTTTTCTGACTTATAAACCTGGATTTTTTAATCAAGTTAGTGCAGGTGACATAATCGCATCAGTGCTATTAATGCGCTTAGCCCCTAGACTTAACGCTCTTTTGGAAATAAACCTTCTTACTTCCACCTAAGAATGATTTTTCTACACTTTCGGCTGTAGAATATATTTTGCGAAGTGCTGCGCTGTCAAGTTAAAACTTAAGAATTAAGGTCAACGGCATAGACAATGGAGTTTTGAAAAGATGCTCTAAAATGGTATTTGTATACATATAAATTTTATGTAGGTACTTTCATACTGAAGTATTGTTTTTGGAATGATATAAAGTATATTAAAAGCAGAATAGTTTTATAGAAATTGGATCTTTTGCTTCAGAAAAAACTTTAATGATTTAGAATAAATCACTCGCAGTTCTATGAACAAAGTTATTTTACTAAAAATTGTTCTTTGTGCATGTGACGCCACTCGAAATTCATCTCGCGTCATAACATCATCTGACACTACGTGGCTTATGTACTGGCATTGTATACAAAACAGTTGCATTATCCACGCCATGAATCAGCGGGTATTGTTTACCGCCGACGTGTCTCCCGACAGACTTATTTAGTTGCTAGCACTATGGGTGTAAGTTAAAATTAATTAGTCATCGATGTTTGTCATTATGTATTTTGTTTACGCAATGTTCTGTTTGTCAGCGTTGTAGGTATATGGATCGTGGTTTCACTCCCGTCTGGTTGAAGATTCATTGTCGATGTATTCAATTACCGGAATGGTGTTCGGTCGTATTGGCAATTATGTGACGATCACATGTTCATACATACAATATGCTCACAACGGATATTTAGATTTTGATTATTGATAGCTGTAGATTCGAAGATAGTGTAATCTTTATAAGACTGATTAATTATACGTTGACTCAGGTCTCAGATTTATCGTGAAAAAAAATATGCAAATCAATATTGTGATTGAAAATTATTTCCATTATATATTTGCTTTCTATTCAATACGTTAGGGTTATCTACCCCTAAATGATAACAGATTTTATATATATAATCGTTATTGTTCCCACATGTAGCCCCCATAGAGCCAGAGCCCATTAAACATTAGTGAAAACTGATAGGTACAGTTACTATGATAACACGGAAAGGGCCATCGAACACGTATCATACACCCGTATATCGATATGCGTCGACGCGTCAAGTTATCGAGTTGCAGCAGCCCATGTTTAACCTAAATACGACGCCGCGGGCGGCCGTGACTCAACCAACGATAAAGGGTTCAGAATAGTCCCATACGTTGTTTTTTATTTCGCTGATCTTGCGATCGTGAAATCCTACACGAGTTGTGTCTACAGTGTACAGACATTGAGACGAGAAGTTGCGCGATGTGCTCTCGGATTTTCAATAACTGCTCTACTATGCTAATGTGCAACAAAGTTCGCAGTTCGTAGGTTTAACGACGCGATTAAGTAGTGGAATTTATGACGTCATAAAGCTTACGTTTACTCTGCACGGTGGTAAAATTATGACCAAATATAGCTTTTTAATTTTCATATCCCAGAGTATAATAAATAATTAATGGCGAGCGGGCGGTAGAGATTTTAACATTATTAGATTCGGTGTTTGTTGATACTTAATTAATGGAGATGCGCGTTTCATTACCCTGCTTAATAATGAAGCGATTAAGCGTTTACTCCCATTTAACATATAAATGAGCTTTTTGTAAATTGAAAAGCGAATAATCAGTCAGTATAAATAGCCCCGTCGTTTGTAGGTAGGTACTACATTGGAATTCAATCACTGTTTCTGGGTCAGTTAGTTTCGATCAGAGTAAATCCTCTGATTGTGCCAATGGAAAAGTGTTTTTTTTTGCGTCCGCCGTCCGGTAATAGTGTTTTGTGTTGAATATTGAATATTTTACTCGTTGACTAATTACAAAGCATTTTTATTTCACTTTTACATGGGTCTGTTTTGACGTTCACATTTGATATACGGAAAATATTTATCGGCCCTACTTCATTATATTTTGACAATTAATTTAATCATATTATTGTTAACTATATACGTATGTACATTTTCTCTTATTGAAATTCATTACACACGGCTAATTAAGCAACGTACGAGTTGTTAAGATATCCTTTATCTTATCACGTTTAATTGTATTGACTAACATGACCTCCGCCGCCTCCCCCGTGGCTCCACGTCCTTCTGGCGGGTGTGTGGGTTGACAACAACCTTTCTATTCTCCGAGCCTATATCAAGAGACTTATTCTCTAGTAAATCGATAACGATGACGCATTACTAGGCCGCATACTAGCGCTATCTCGATATATCAATATCGCCCTAATGTAAATTACACAGCTTTTATCTTAATCAGTTTTGCACCTATAGGTATCGATCGATCGGACCCCATTTGCAGATGTAGAATTAAACCTTAATTGTGCTCGCTACAACGAATAATTAATCGAGTGGCACACAGGCTAATCTAATGCACAAACTTATTTATAGCCTATCGTAGTTCGTGATATTTCTAGGGGCTAAATATAAAAGTGTTAAGCCAAGATGAACTTTGTGATAAACCTATAAAGCCAACGATGTAAATAAAGTTGTATTTTTATTTATTAAACTCGCTTGTTTTGCGAACGCTACCACCGTTTGCCAGAATATATTCAGTATTTTGCCTGGCGCAATATAGTTTACGATGCATGGTTTACCATTCTCGCTTTTTATTAGAGTTGAGAATTTTGTTTCCTAAAAACACTGCATTTTAATGCAGAGTGGGTTCTCTCGCAACTGCTATAATTAGGGGCACGTGAGGTTGATTTTATTTACGAAGGGATGCGCTGTCGGCTGCAGGTACGATGGCCGACTGACCCACATTATATTATTTATACGGTTCTGAGGAAAATTCGAGTGCATTTAAATGTTCTTTACATTATTAATCAGATAGAAAGGTGATGGACGGGTTCCCGCCAGAATTAACATTTAACAATGCTCGGATTACGTAAAGGTGATCTTATATGAAACCAGAGATAATATCCATGATTTATTGATTACACTAATTTTACAATGTCATACAGCGTGAGTTAATTACGGGGTATAATAGACTTCATTACCCCTATTGACTGCCATAGCTGTCGCCCCTCGGACTTTGATGGAGCGCTCAAATGAAGATAACAAATTGAAGCCATCAAAATGCCACCCGAACCGTGTCGTCAAGTGACCGGCTATGGACATTGTTTCGATATAAATCACTTTCACATGTTTACATAGTTTATACAAATGAAATTTGCATAACCGTTTTTTATCTAAGTTCCTTGCTATACTCTAGTCGCATTATGGGCATGGAAGTGACATCAAGGTCTAGGCACTAGTTTTGAACTATCCATTGCATAGTTGGCAGTCGGACAGCGCGAGCCGGTAAAATCTAGGCGAAGCCTATCCCTCGTTATTGTGCGCATTGACAATGGTTCCGGTGCTAATTCAAGGACAGTATACCATTGTGACGCCGCGCCGGAGCCGCTCCCGAGCTACGCGTTTATATTGAATTTATGTGCCCGTAATGTTTGATGGCCGCTGCAGTTACAGCTTATTTGATTTCGTTTAAGATGTTCGAAGATAACTTTGTTTTGGACGTAGCTCGTAGGTATTTGGAGTTTGAAATATTATGGTAAAGAAAAACTATCTGATATAATTCAATGTTTATTTTGGCAAAAATATTTCGTCATTTGATTTAGTTTATTGGTTGAATGAAGACAAACGAACAATTGAATATTTTAAACGAGCCTCTTGGTTACTGCTCAATGAATAAATTATAGACAATCAAATTGTCATGAAGCCCACTTCTTACATAGTTTGTGACTATGTGTATGAAGCTTCCGCAATGAAAGGTAAAGGTCCTTAAATTTTTAATAACGTTTTAGTGCACTTTGTAAAGTGGAAGCGGTCGGAAGCCATAAAACATTATATCCGCGGTGAAAAGGACGGAAGGAAAGGTGACGCCTTGAAGATTTGGCCAATTTTGCGAAATGACACTGCTGATTTATTGCTTTCATAGTAGTTTCCTTTTTGGGGTAGAATATGTCAACGCTGTGTGCGGTAGCGAATGTTCCGTATGATAATTAATTTTGGGTGCCAACATTCATACCCATAGGTATGACACCTTTGTACCGACTTGTATCAACTGAAGCTAGTATTAATTAAATATTTACTATTCAAATAAGTTTGAAATGTAAATGTATGTTTGATATTTAAATGTTTTTTTTTCAATTGAGTAATAATTTGAAAGGTTTGAATAGTCTCAGTATCTACATTCTTCTTTCACGAAGCCTTCGTAGTCGTCATACCAATAATACCAACGTGTAAACAAATCTGTGTTATTGTTTGTTTTCGTCACTAACTTGATTGGATTATAGGATAATTAAAAAAAAATCTTAATCCGCTCTGACATTAATTAACGTTAATAAGTTTAAAAATAAACGCAAGCGTCACATGCGAAGTGTGTACACTTTATAAATTATACAGTGTACACAAATGTGACTGAATGACAATTGAATTATGAGATGTTATTCAATCGCAGATATAGAATGTATGCAAAACTCGATTAACAAGTTCTAGTTTACATATTAAATGTTGTACAAGTTGGTTGGTTGTTTAACCAGTGGTCATGTTGAATTGTGTTCAAGAATTTTTTACCTTCGTCTCTATTAATATTTTTAGATATTATGACAAAAAAAAATCCATCTAAAAATTTTGATGTAGACGTAGGATATCGTTAGTGAGTAGTGGTTATTTTGAAAAATAAACATACAACTTCTCTCATATTATGTCTGTATTCTCTGCACATGATATTTAATTATGTAAATGTTAATCTTTTATTCCTTTTTGTTACAGGTAACATGAAAACATTTTACGCTTATCACTATAACCGGCTTCAAGGTCTGTGACGTAACTTTATTGTGAACACTTGAATACATTTTAATGTGTTTGTTTTTCGCGTGCTTTTATAGTGCGTAGTTTCGTTTGAAGCGGGAACATGTCTTTAATAGTTACATATATGTGTCAAGTGAAATTGTACCCTATATAATAAGCATACGGTTCCAATTCCTGCTATCACGATGTATGCATTATTCACGATACATTCCGTTATCATAAAATTGATGAAAGTAGTACAGAGTACTCTTGTTTATTTGATATAATTTGAAGAGTTTATATTACAAGGATACTCGTAAAAGTCAAAAATTGAACGTAAGTTTTATCGCAGCATTATTACAGCCCTTTTTTAATATTTGCATAGTAGTTACAATAATATAGTAAGGTGTAAAATATTTGACTATAATTTTATTTCATTAAATGTGCTTTTCTTGGTGTTAAAATTTAATGATCCTCTCTAGTTACATTCCGTATATTTTACTAGATCGCTGTTCTACAAAGCGCGTTGCCGTTTCCAACTTTATTGACGCATAAATAATAAAACTCTTCAAACATTGTTATATATTAAATAAAATATAAAATTTATATCCATAATATGGTTCGAATAAGTGAGAATGCTTTTCAAACAATACCTTTGTCTATGTACGAGCATAAATCTTTACCGCGCCGGTAAATGCACTCAGTAAGTAAGCAAATAAAATGAATTCTAGTGCTCAAAGGGGCGTCCAATTTAGAGGAGGAACTTTTTTTATTGGCGCACTAGACAGTGGCTCGGTGCAAAGGCCTTCAGTTAATGTACATTTAATAGGGGCTGCGTTTATTCGGGCCGTTGCTTCGGCTACAGCACGCTGGGCGCTAAATTGTTCACGTCTCCCTGCGTCTGGCGACGTCTCCACTTATTTGACGCTCCGTTGAAAATTTTCTGCAGTTTTGCCTTCGATTTTATTGAGCTGTTTCATGTCGCCGCCTCGTTGTCGTCTAGTTTTTGATAATTTTATAGCGTAGACTTTAGACAGTCTGTGTCGGCGTCAGGGAGTTGGGGGGTATGGGGTCAAGTCTATTTTATTAACAGACATCCTAGTTCATACTTCCTCTATTTCTGCATTGCTGCAAAACTTGTATGTACGCTCAAGATGCATAAGTGAAATTGAATACATATTTTATTTGCGATGTCAATCTGATGTATTTCTGTAACAATGGGAGAAAGTAACAATTTCCTTTGTGAAAGGTATAATAATGTTCAATACTGTAGGAATGTTCAAGTTACATCATTACCTATGATGCCCTCAACGTTATCTTCTTACAACCTTTCCGCGGCTTACATCTTATTACGTTTGTAAGATATGATTTTCCATTACCTCGTGTGGGAGCGCCCTTGGCTACGTTCACGGTCGATGAAAATCCACGTTTCTACGTAAGTATTACTGTTGTTTATTGTTCCGTGTTTTGGAATAGTTTGCTGTTGTTCGCTCTATATCAGGAAGTGATTAGTATTTTTTGTATTTGGCTGTGATTACCTGCTCATTTTGTTATTCTTTCTTTATAATTCGATATGGGATTTCATTTTTAATTACACGATTTGATATAGATTACACAGATAACACATTAAAAACCTGATATGCAATCGACTCTTAGCGCGGAGTGAATCGTCAAGTAATCATTGTATTGTTTATTATTTATAGTGGCTTTTGTAGCAAATAACTGAAGGCCTGTAATGTAAGCACGGTATTTGAACTCATTAATCTCAGTTCAAGCGGCGGTCTCTCTAGGTGGTATGACAATGAACTCGAGACTCGAGATTGACTCAGCGCACGTATCGCACTGCCATACTAGTTGTGCATATAATAAATAGAGTATAGACTTTAATGTCTATCAGCCGTACAAATAAAAACTTGCTTATTCAAACCTTATGCAATGCATAGATATGATAAGAATAAATAAAGAATAAGGATGTCATAATTTCTTACAAATAAATTTGGAATAACGTCGATGTATCTATGCTCACGCTATGCAATAGGCGCGAAGCGGCAACGTCGCAATTCATTCACAAAATTATGAAAAACATTGAAATTGTCTACGGTTAAGCCTTGGTGCTGTCATTTTGCTGACGTTTGACTTCGTCGAATTTGTTGTGAAGTTTCATCATACGATGTTCTGTTTATTTATTTTTTAATATTTATTGGAAATAATTTAAATATATCATTAAATATGCAAGCAAATGATAGATAACGCGATCCGCTATACGAAGATAAACCCACCTTGAGATAGAGAGTTGCCAAATAACTGGTACTCAAAACATACAACTCCAGGCTAAGAAGATTTATATTTTCAACGAAAGTGTATATATTATTGTGATAAGTTTAGAAATAAGTTTTATGTATGTATGGTTTGGCGCATGTTGTAAATAAATAAATCATTATAAATATCAAAAGGGTTTTTCATAATTTCGTATATTTTGACATTTCATACAAAATTTTCCATTTCAATAGGTACGTAATGAAATTATTAATTTGCTCAACTTTTTCTACTTCTCGTATTACTCTCATTGCTATTATCTCAAATTTAGATTGAAAATTGCTTCTAAAACTTGTAAAACACAGCACAATGTACTAAAAGATATGTTATAATTCGGTTATGTCAGACTTATACTAGGGTGGTAGCCGTAATAAGGACGGAATAGCATTAGTATGAATACTTATTACGAAGTTATACTAGGTTACATTTATTTCGTGTTTATTTGTATGATTTTTCCTTATTCTTAGTTTATTCTTTGCATAAAATGTTATAACTCGTTTATTTGTACGGCTGTATGGCTTTATATGTATCGGGAATGACTTCATACAGGGTATCCTATGAGTTGAAGGAAGTCGGAACTTCAAAGAAAGTATATGTAATAATTTTCGTTCATTGCGATGGTAACGTTTGTTGAAAGTATAATAAGAATACGTCTCAATTTTAAAAGAGGGTAACATATTTTGTTTATTGAATTTGAGGGTTCTTCCCCTATAGCGACATGCAGATGTTTTTCAAATTTATCATTAACAACACGAATAAAGTGATAATACGATAAAAAATTCCACTTTTTTTGATTCGTTTTTGAATTTGATTGAATAAAACATCAATCATTTTTCGTATGAAATTTTTCTATTATCAAATTATTTGAAATATTATTCCCAATATTGGCTATAACGTTATATTAGCGTCGTTAATTGGATGGGTGTGAGTGAAACCTTTCACCATTAACTCTGAACCCACACGTACGTAATTCTTTGTCTGTCTCATAATAAACATAATTGAATAAACTTATGTTGTTCAGTATTAAAATAATCCTATTACACTTATCATCTTAGAAGGATAATCGTTATTCGTACAGTTAATTAAGTCGTCTGGTGAACGATTGAATGTCCAAAATCACAACGGACGTGTTGACAAATTTAGTTTACACAGCGTAATATTAATGACTGGTAAACCTCGCTGCTCGCTCCCCCATTTGGTTAACATATTATATATTACTTTGAAGACAGAATGTGGCTTATGAATTTTCATATAATGGATCATGTTGTGATTATCGTCGCGCGTCTCTTGATACAGTTGTGCATACACTATATTATACATGTGGTTTTGAACGAATATGAATGATAATATGTATTTGGTACTGTATTACAAAGACGATTAGGCACAAAGTACAACGGATTTTCTTAAGATGACGACAGTGAGAATGTTACAGTGATTATTATTAATGTAAGAAATTCAATCACTCATCAAGGTGCCATTGTTAAATGTGCTGAGCGCTTACCAAGAAATGACGGTACATCATAATAATGTGTTCCCAAAGCAACGTACACTTAATTACGTACACAGTTGTTCTCTACTATTATTTTGTAATAGGTAATTGCGATATCCTATAGTGCAGTGTTTTTGTATGTGTAGTGGATAACAATTGTTTTGTCCCACTATGTCAATAGTAGGAACATTACCAAATGAGCATTTGGTGAACCGTTTACGATCGTAATCTAGAATATTGTTTACTTTTTGCCAAGCTTTAACATTTTTCATAAAACAGATATTTTTAACAGAAACAGTACGAACTGTTTTTGAACGAACAGGCGAAAATGAAACGTCACAAAAATATAAAATCATCTTTTGTACGCTTCCTAGTTGTTACAGGCAACCTATACCTATTTAGTATGTACCGTAATTGTTTGTCCAATAACATTAGCCAGATATACACGTAGGTATATATTAGGAAACATAGGAACAAGATCGTTATGGCAGTCGACAATGCAGCGGCTGGTTAGCAAGCCGTAACACAAAATGCACTGAACGGTGCCGGGCCCGTTATGTCGCGAGCGCACGCGATGCTCCCAGGGTTCGCGTTTGCGTATGTTAGCGGTCTAATGCTGATTTTGATTCGTTTTTATTGAGGTATTTTTAGGTGTAGGGACTTGTGAGATTATTGGTATATTGAGTTAGAATGTTCGAGGTCGATAAGCTTGATGTTGATTAGCTTTAGACGTAGGTAGTAGGTACCTGCTAAGTTTGTATGAAGTTTTTTTCATACATCTTTGATGTGTATGAAAAATCAGGCAATCCCATTTAATATTAAACAATTTGTAATAATATTAAATGTAGAGCATTCCTTATATAAAATCAAACATTTTGGTTCCATTAGAAATTATTTTAATGTCTTCTGTACCAAAAAATGATATTTGTATGATGATATTGTAAGAAATGAAAGAAAAACTCCCACTTTACTCCACGAGGCATCCTTACGAAGTTGCGAACGGGAAACATAATAGCAGTATAAATAAACAAGAGTGAAAATGTGTGGAAATGAACACTGGCGAGGGTAAATAAAACCTCACGCCAAGGACGATCCTAGTTGCCGTGGGATTAATGTCTCTATCGGACCGCTGCGTTTTGTGTTACTTGCTGTCTATATGTATAGCTAGTAAAGATATGAACAGTCCATTATGATGAAATATAATGTGTTAAGTATTTGAGAACCTACATTTATTTATTTATTTACATGAAAGGAATATTCGGAAGCAAACTTACACGTGCTTACACGGACAGTTTAAACTACCATCTACTAGATGAAATGCATACATAACACTTGTTTCTTATATAATCGTTGGCCAAACTTATTATAACATCTTCCATCAAACCGTTTTATTAAACTCATCACAGTAACAGATACAGGCTACAGCCCTAAAAACTTTGAACATTCCCAAGAATAACTCAAGTGGGGAAAATTTAAAGGAAGCTCGTAAAAGTGGAGTCAATATAAGCTGTAATGACGACTGTAGGAGTTGAGCAAGTGGGATTTGATGGGCGGGAGGGGAGCGCTCAAAATTGATGTGCTCCGAAGCCTTGAGGCCGGCGACTCAAGATTTAGCACCTCACCGAAATACAGTTTATTTATTTTGGATGCCGACTGATTAGATGAAGGGATGGGGGAATCCGCTGTTTGTTTATTTAACTTATAAGCCCTTTGTTGATTGTCTGCGCTGCGAATAAATTAGTAGTTTATTGACCGTATCTCTAACTGAGTAGCGTGTTGATGTTGAGTTTCTACGAGTAGGTAATTTAATTAAGGGAGATTGTCGCGAGTATGGAGCAAAACTTATAAACATGTATATGAATTGTTTGAATACATTCCTAGAAATCATTAGTAAGCTCGTTTACGTAGATGTAAACACGTGGAAAAGATTTTAAATGCTCAACATCCGATATATTATTACGTAACATTATTTTTATATTTTATTTATGTTTCTCTAACGAGTAGATTACTTAATCATACCGAAACACGTACTCCTACGTATCTAACGCAAACATTATACTTTGATACACAACAGTGTTATCGGGCTCATATTTTAATTAACCGCAACACTTCCTCTCTAATATAAACCTCTGTAATAGTTTACGTAACGCGTCACCGATATTGAGAGAACTATCGCTGTAATTTCATTTAAAATATAATCGAATCAAGGTCAGTCGGTCAGTATGCCACTGCTTAATGAGATAACCTCATTCAGGTCATGTATAAAAGTTATTGTTTGCGTTCGGAACTTTCAATTAACGCGCTGGATATTTAATTGCAGTTTGACATTATTTACATCGCATTATTTCACCAAATATGTATGCAATTTGGAATGTTTTTACTACAGGTACATTACAACCGGTGCGCTTTGTTCAACTAGGTACCTACACTGTATCGCTCATTACGAGCAACAAACAGATGAAATAACAGGGCATTGTATCATTAGAAAGTAAGATGTTTCGTCATGAACAGCTATTCATTGTAATAATGGGCAGTTAGGCGACATCACGTGTACAGTGTACTCGAGAGGAGTAGAGACTATAGGCGTTGCGTTTGCGTGGGACTCGCATTCGCGTATTGTATGATTTGTGGGTGTACTTAACACAAAAACATTACGTTGTGGTTATGACGACGTGTTCGAGAGATTTTGAAGTATTTACTGTGTTTCCAATCATATTATCAATGTTTTGAGAACTCGTGTTTCAAATGTAGAAGGGTTTCTAGAAGGTCCTCATGCACTAATTTGGTTGAACTTACAATAATTCTGATGTTTACGTATGATTTCGTGGCATTTTTAATTTGAACAAATCTAACTTATTCTTAGTCGTGATTAAGGGCCGATTTTTCAATGCTTGGATAAAACTTATCCGTCCAATAAAGTATTACACGATAATATTAAAATGTCACGTAAATTGTCAAATACGGGCAATTAGAATACGTTTTTAAAATTGTAGTTTTATACATTATTCGACGAATAAGTTTTAACCAAGGATTGAAAAATCAGCCCTAAATTCATTATTTCTAACTGTAAGCATACAAAAGTTATTTAAAGCAATAAAAGTCAACTAGTACAAAGAAAGTTCTAATTGTTTGATTATTTTTATAGGCTGGCGTTTTGTAATGTTTTTTTGAAAGTACGCACTAAGGATTTTATTGGCTTACTAGCTTACCGCCCGCGGCTTCGCCCGCTTTGTATAAAACCTAATAAATTATATACTAAAACCTGCCTATTGAATCACTCTATCTATTAAAAAAAAAAACGCATCAAAATTCGTTGCGTAGTTTTAAAGATTTAAGCATACAAAGGGACATAGGGACAGAGAAAGCGACTTTGTTTTATACTAGGTATGTAGTGATTTGTACAATTATGTTAATAAATTAATTTATTAATAATTAATTAGTAGTAGGATGATTGAAATATAAATTATAAACAAAGGACAAATATGTCTCATAATCTGTGAGTATCTACTTGAGCTGTGGTTAGTTTATAAGAAGTAAGAACTATGTGGTTAGGACAAACATGGTGACTGGAATTTAAGAATTTTCCGTTTATTATTCAATGTTTACTTACAAATAATTCAAAAGACGAACAATAAAACCATCCTGTAAAATAATAAAAAAAACATACTTCTCTTGCAATCAATTCAAGATTCATTTACAAAATCGGTTTCGAGAGAAACAGCTTTTACATAATATGTATATTGCACATAAACATGAAATAATTTTCAGAGCTCATTTTATACATTAAATTACAAGTTTGATGGGCGTCATTTGAAAATCTTCAGCTTGTTCTCTCTCGTCTGCAATGTTATCAAACTTTTAATAATGTTGAGTTAATGGGGCACCTCTGAAAATTTTTAATCAAAAATTTTCGACGTGGATTTTCATGAAGCAACAAAAAGAAACTCTGCTTTGTGAATGCTTAAGCAGGTGCTCGAACGACGAATTTTATAAGAATTCATAATTAAATTTAACTTATAAGCATAGTTGTGTTACTGTGGTAAAACTTGTCTTCGTTTGCATACCCGCTTGGACTACATGCTACTGTTACTTCCCACGATATTATATATTTATGCAAATATTTCAATAGTTAGTTTTGGAATGCTAAGTATGTATAATATTTTTATTGCCAGTTTCATAAATGTTTCCTTTCCTCTAAGTATGAGATTGCCAATTACTAAACAATTTAATTATAACATCATTCGCTTGATATTAGTTGTTTCCCCTTCATTTAATAAGACTTGAGTATGTATGCAAGATAAAATCGTGACTTTACAAAATACAATTTTGTACCTGTTTCGTACAATTTATTTCAAATTACTTCATACCAATGGTATAATTATGATAAGGAGATTTCTGTGTTCATTAGCATGAGTGTATTTCAAATATGCATGGCGTTTACTCCTTAGTCCTTACATAGTCGCGATCGCTCTGAAGAAAAATTGCAAGAATATAGTTACTTGTAGTATTTTCAATCTTTTTTTCTGATGATGCTATAATCTTAACTATTACATATTTCGTAAATGTGAATGGTTAATCATGTTAAAATTGACATCTTCACAAACATAGTAAAGTAGTATTTTGCATCGGATTTCATACAAATATCCATATCACTTAGTCCTTGTCTAGATAGAAGCGTCGTGCGAATCGAAACATGAAACGAAACCGGCTAGTTGCGGGTGGGTCAAGGACCATGAGATTTGTTAACGAGCTTACGTTCACATTGGCAATGGTTTGCCGATTGCACTAATGCTAATGGTTCAATGGAATTGCCTTATGTGTTTAATTGTTCTAGTAACGCTTTGAGGTACATTGAACTAATGAACGGTAAAGCGAATTACAGATCGGCATGACAGTGTTTTTTTTGGTGTGCGAGTTCTCGGCAGGCGAGTGGAGTTTTTGCTTTATGAGATGGAGATGAGCGGGTGATAATTATAAGCTTCGTTTATAATAATATATGTTTAACTGAAGCTACTGAGTGAGTGCAATTAGAATAATGAGGATATTGGCTAAATGATAGGATTTTTAATACCAGTTGAAGTAAATCATGACATGTATAATGTATTGTAGATAAGAGTGGATTTATATATTATCCGAGAATTTAATTAAATGCCACAAAAATATCCTGACGGCGTTATTAAAACTGATTTACATTCATCAAAACGATGATGAATCCCCGATTCCCTTTCGAGTCGCTGAAGGAAAGAAAAAAAGTTTCCCTCATGATTAATGACTTCGCTCTTAAGTGTTTATGGCGTCGTTTACTGGGACATAAACTCATTCATTAGACTATTCAGATAATGAGGGGATGACGGAATTAAAGCGAATTGTAGCACGCGCCCGGCCCGAAACTATGGAATTAATTTAAGTGACAAATTTACGTAATGAAGAGAGAAATTAGATAACAGCTATAATAAGATAATGGTGAGTAATGTTTTCTTATTGAAAAATAGATGTTTGCGTTGAGCGCTTTGTTTAGATTATTTTTCTCGTAGGTATTTGTATACAAACTAAAATAAGCGCCTAAAACATAATATTCCGTATTATTTTTGAGACCATCAGTGACCATCATGTGTAAGAAAATTAAACATTGATTACAAATTAATTAGACATGTTACATATTATATCTACACAACAATGTTTATTCTATAATCGCATTGTCAATGCTGTGTACTTTATTAAATCTCCCAATCCATAGGCAACATGCACATTACAACGAGACAATGTAACTGCTTACTGCACGTTTAAATACCGCAGTTAATATAAGATTGACCCACTTAATCTGGCATTAAATCGTGTCCCAATGCACGTGGCCTATGAGTCTCGTAATGTGAGTCAGTCCTGATGGCGCAATATTACCTTAGCATTCGTATTCTCCCAATATCCGCCACGCTAAGGGAAGCGAAGGGAAGCATTGGTATGAAACGAAATTAGTAAGGGTTTCTTGGAATATGGTTTTGGGAAAGGTCATTACAACGCCCGTGCAGGTTTCGTGGATAAGTCACAATAAAATTGGCCGTTATTAATGTTTGGGGATTATGGTTTTATTTTTCCTGTTATGATGATATGAATTGTTGTTTGTAATTTGTTGTATAGTATTTTATGTGTCGCTTTTGCTGATATAGCCGTTAGATAGAAGCAATTCGGGAAGTTCTGTATGTACAAAAATTTAAAATTACTTGTTAAAATCATTATTAAAAATGTAATAATATCTTCTCCGCTATAAATTTTTCTCCATTTTCAATCTTCCTACACTATTTTAGTGTAAACTTCAGAATTATATTTATCAATAGTTTCTCGGGTCCCAAAGCAACAGATTATGTTATATGGCTCTCGAAAGCACAAGCTATCCTTCTTGTAATACGAAGTTCTAAAAGCTTTTCCTAGAAACGGCTCTAAAAGGTTCTATTATTTATCATGAACTCGGACACGGCACATTCTTGTTATCTTATGTATGAAATATAGTCGCCAAAATGGCTCCTTATTCATTTAACTAGATGATAATGCGATGGCACAAAAAAGGGAAATATTTAACTTTTTTTAAGGCTGCAGTCTAGCAAAATTGCGTTTTCAACAAGTTATTTGACAATTTTTTCCCGGCTAATGAAATGATAAACTGAATTTTTTTTTCTTGTTTATCAATTAGTGTTATATAAGAAATGCGCGTGAATTTTTTCATATTTATAAAGTTACTTTATGTTACCTTAATCAGGCCTTCAAGATAAGTCTCTTTCCCCCAAAGACATTTCGAGCTAAGTTTGTGCACTCATTACGTTGCAACCGATTACAATTTACACAATCTGATCAGCGCATTATTATCCTTATATAGTCGTTATTAAAAACTGCTGAATACAATTGCCGAAAAACTTATGATTTTCCTAATTAGAACGTTATAAATTCATTAAATTTCCAATTTTTTGCCTTACAAAATCTATTGATAAATACTGCTAAAAGTTATTTTTTCCATTAATTTATTCGAGTTGGTTGAAGACAAATGAGTATTTATCCTTTAAAAAAATTTTTTTTTGAATTTTGATAATTCTTTAAATATTAAAAAAATATTTAAAATAATTAGGAAAAATCCTAGCGAATTTCTTTAGTCGCGCTCCTTGGGCCGGAGCGTTCTGACGTGTGCTCTACGCTCGATTTTCCTTCATACCGAAGTGAAAGTTGCTCTACTTCATTAAATTTAATATTTTTGTTAATTGATTATTTTTATCTTAGTTTTGTCCAATATTCGTATTTTTTAACATTTGATTTCGATATGGAAAATAAAAAAAAAATACGCTTGTAACTACTAGAAAAAAAATTATCTTCGAACATAAAGTTAATGAAACCAAATAGATTGCAAAGGTGATTGGCAACAATTTCTTTATTTTACGGAGTGTCAGTAAAGGGATGTATATTTCTTTAAAACTAAAGTAAGCTCATAAAATATTTTCTTATAATATAATTTTTAAAGTGAAACTTTTATCTCTCTCAAACTTTTTGGTCTGTGTAACGCATTACGCATGTCGCGTGTATCGCGGCTGCCGAGTAGGTAGGTATACCTACTCGGAAGCCGACCGACACGCGACATGCGCTACACAAAGCAGTGTTCGGAACCGTTCGAACAGTTTCACTTTTACCGTGGTTCCATAAAACCACACAACATTTTTTCTTGAAGTTCCAAAAATGTTTATTTTTCGTTTGAGAAATACGAAATATAATATAAACTTGTATTGAGAACTTGAACTTCCCAAGTTCATCCGGGGAAATCCCCAAGGAAAATGATTTGTTTACTCCAAAATTATATGCCGAGGTGTTTTAATTTTTTCTTCTAGTCATTTTCAACGTAGCGGCATGTTGTTTGATTATTAATTTTGTAACTTAAATACAGGATGTTGGTTTTATATTCTGATCTTACAGACGCGCTGACAAATTTAGTCCGCCATTTCTAGTTTAGTCCACCAACTTTAAGTACCAATATTAAAACGAATGGATTATCATCACATCATCAAAACTCAGATGTAATGGAAGATCACAATAACATAGAAAATTCAGTGGGTGTTGAGAACTAAACAAACACAAGTAACAGAGACGCGAAGAATAAAAAAAGAGGACGAAAACGATAATTCGTTGATGCTTTCCCTTTTCGACGTATTGTTAGGGTACATCACCAATCTGCAAAAAACAAAACTGATGATTCCCAATTGCTGATTAAAAATGAAAAACAAATAATCGACAACAGTGGTGAAAATTTGCTGATCACAATGAAACATCCTTCAGTGGTAGCAGATTTACTCATTTAAAATGTATCGGTGAACAGCGTAAAGGAGAGGAGGACAGGAAAACATTATGAATGTGGATGGTGGATTGTATACAGGGTGTAATCGATAAGTATGTGCAGGCGATTATGACGTTATTATTGCAGGTATCAAAAAACTTAAAACTGATATCGAAATTACTTTACCTAATGAGCAAAATGACAATAATAACTTTTTAAAAGTATAACGAGAAATATCTAAAAAAATTATATGTAGTAGTTATATGTCTAATTCCGGCAAAAGACATGAATGCGGTATAAGTAGTAGGTATAAGTATGTAAATAAAAAATTTAATATTTGAAATACAATGCAAAAAATAACACTTTTTTCATAGATAAGAATCATGTCTATTTTTTCCAAATTCAGGGACAACTAAACGTTGCAGAAGCAGAAGTCTGCTTATTTGCTGTTTGGACTGGAGTGAATCATTCGTTAAAAATAGAATATAATATAAAAAAGTATGTAACGTTTAGGCAAAATAAAATGATGGACCATTATCAAGATTTTACATAAAATATTGCCTATTGTCAGAATTGATTGATTCGAGACTTCAGCATTCGATGCCCATCAAGGACCCATCCTATATCATTCAAGCGATTGAAAAAAAAAGAGATAAATCCAGTGCAACCGATAAAGCATCAGAATGCTAGCAAAAGATTTATTAGGTTTATCAATATAAATCTATATATTATACATAATATAATAAATCTGTAGAAGACGCGAAGACCGACATCCGCGCGGACGGAGTCGCGGGCGGAAGCTAGTCAGAAATAAATATCTTTTGTTTTCATTTGCGTATTTTTTTATTTTATAATTTTTTAACACAAACATTACATTTTTTTTATTATATACAAAATTTGTTTATCCGTTTTATTAGTTAAACTGAACAACTTTCACTAAGAAACTTAGGTCGAAAAAAATGTATAGAGCTATGCATTTTGTATGGAAAGCTTATTTTTTTTTATATTTCGTCCAAATTTCTTTGTAAAAGTTGGTCAGTTATATAAACATGAAGTTGAAGATATCAATAGAAAGTATTCGCAAATTTTGTGTACTGATAAAAAAAAATCACCCGGTGTAATTTTCACGAAAATTGTTTCAAATTGTCATTTTTGGTACTTATTACGAATATTAAATTATGCATACGAATGATTTAATTTTTTAAAATTAAGTGGAGCAACTTTCCCTTAGTACATTTGTATTATTTACATATAGGATGACAGGATGCATTTGTTTGCACTACTAGACCAAGCCCTTAAGGCTTTTTTGAAGTCGTCCTCATGTAAAAGTCAACACGAGTGATGTTGTAATGAGATTTCATTGGCTTACACTTGGTATTCACTGCCTCATTCCTTACCCTATCTGATAAAATACTGCTGTTTCTGAATGTCAATTGCTATCTCAGGACCTGAACCTTTTATAAATACATTATGATTGTTAGACGTGAATTACACTCTTTTCAAAAAATTGGCTGCGAACTTGTAGTAACTACCTACAGTTTTGCTTGTAGAACCCTACTTTTATGGAAATAATATTATCGATGTTTATAAAAAGACGTAGGGGAAAGTTATTTGTACATAAAATACTGCCATTAAAAATTCATAGACTGAGTTCGTGAGTAATAACCGAAGATATAAACCGTATCCCTTTGTGGTGAAGCTGAATAAATATCTTAAGCCGATCACTCGTGAAATGAAATCCGCTGTCTCTCCAACCGATTCGAGTTCGATATATTTATTTATTACGGATGGAAAAATGTGACTAAATGTACAACGGCTTAATCTTCAGAAGGTAAATTGATTTTTGTAATAGATGTTGCCTTTTATGAGATGAGATATTCAAATGTTTCCAATTGTAATATAACAGAAGATAAATCGTTGTAGTAAATGTTCATGTTTCATACTATACGTATTAAATATTTCTTACATAAAAAAGCAACAATAGTTGCACTACTTTAAGTGTCAAATTAATGTGAAATATTGATTCCAATTCACGATTTTCTGTGTATCATTCGATTAAATTAACACCTATAAAGTTCTATCGTAAAAATAAGATTGCCGTTAGCGCTAATAGATTAAATTCTATTTGCCATGTACCCAGACGCATTAATTTTGTCTAGAACAAAGTCGCCGAACCCTCGATGTCTGATACAGAGAATGGTGTCTGAAAAGTTGTGCTATTTCAGATTTCCTTCCCCTACCATTTTAAATTTTTACTTAAAGTGTATCCGTGCAATTGTCTTATTTGCATTTGTTTGGATTTTTGTTTGGTTAGCAATTTGGATGTTCAGGATTTTTCTGTTCTGAGAATACGGATTTGGTTTCTTGCTCGACAACGACAAGAATCAATTATTGCTTTGAAATTATTACAGAACATGTATCTTCTTTACCTTTAGTATCTACGGATGAATTTTTTAAAGTACAATGTTATAAATTATAATGTAACACGAGCTTCGTCAATATGAAACTTTTTATGTTTTGACACTCGCAACGTTATTTGCAGTTTTCGCCTTACGTTGCGATACCGTCGAGGGTCCTTGTGGGGGATTTTATGGGATGGGTATCAATGTTTTATGATCGTAGCCTCACTTGGCCCCTTAACGATTTAGTATAAAAATCCTTGTTTATATTTTGCTATAATATTACCAGTTAGTACATAAAATTATAATTTTGCGATTATGCCTTTTTATTTGACACGATTCCTTATCTATAACCAAAAGTAAAAAGAAAAAGAGGGTCCATAAAGGAATAAAGTTTGAATACTGCGAAAAGTATTACTTCCAACTCGCACATCTCTACGTAAAATTATTGTTACATTAACCTTACACAGTCTCGAGTGGTTAAACTCGTACGCTTTCGCAAGTAATAATACATCATTTTGAGGTGGTTACTTCGAAATACAAGACCCCCGAGGTATAATTCCGTGTAATGTCAGGTTTAATGCCGAACTTTGGTCCCGTTGCCCCAGATGACAAATGAGACGACGTCCGAGGAGTAACTTCTCTGACGAGCCTAACTTCGCGGACACGTCACACGATATAGTAGGAACAAAGATTTATTGTATAGCTAAATGCTTTGTTGCCAATTTTTTGAAGTAGCAAGTTTCCGTCCAAATTCCTGATTAGTTCTACCTTCGGAAAAGTTTTATCAATCAATGCAAAAATTACCTTCTTGTTTGTTTGTTTCACCAAAAGTTTTGCACTAATTTTTGTCAGGCATAATTGATTTTATCAATTTATTTCTACGCCAGGATAAGGGAAACGTGTGCTAAAAATCCATTAGCGACTTTTCAATCAGAATTCATTCGTACGCCGCTGGTGTAGATTTGAAGTGAATTGAATTAATTTAGTTGTTGATTGAAAAGTTGGATCTCGAAGTTCCAATAGCAAATATTGGAAATTGGCTTCGGAATGTTTACAGTGCCTGTTTACTAACAATTGTATTTCCTTTCGATAGAGTAGCCCAAGAATGGAGTGATTCTATGAATTTAATGGAACGGCAAATATTAAATCCATATTTCAATTTGATTTTCTTGTCAAGCATACTGAATAAAATCCAGCCTCGATTGAATTCAAGCCAGACTAGTAAACATTTGTATTTCGTCTGCTGTATTATAAATTCTTTTTAATCATAGATCTCAGAATATGTTTTGAAATTAATAACTTGACTAAATTTTGTGCTTTATAGAAATTGTGTATAGGCACTTATTTATAGGAGCAATTTTTTTAAGTCATCTTTCATGGATAAATACCCCAATTTCCAAATAAAGGAAAGAAAAATCATTTCTTAGTTTTGATTTCAGTCACGATCTTGTAAGAAATTTATCTGCAGCCACCAAAAAGAATTCCATTACATTAGATGTTCCAAAAACAGAAGTTTTTACACCACTAGCGCAATCCAATCACGCGGTAAATTATATAGGCCGATGGAAGACGAGGAGACGCCCTCTAAGCGTTGCCATGGCGACGAGTCTCTTGAATTAGTTAAACGGAAAAATTTGCCCCTCGCTACTCGTTCAGTTGCGTGCAAGTCTAAGGATCTAGGGGCTTCAGTGGATACTATTACTTAAATGTTATTGGATGTAATATATGGTTGTTGTAGATAGTAGTTTTCCGTGATTTACTATGTAATTCTTTTTTGTCCGTGTGTCTGTTTTGAATGTTAATTACATGGATAATCAGAAAAGCTATTCTTAAATCAGTGTCTAATAAAAATAGCTAAATTTATTTATATATTATGTATTATAATACATTGAACCACGATATTACTGTATTAACTAGGCTAAACCCGTATTTATAAGAAGTTAGGCGATGAAAAAAAGTGCTGAGTAAGCTATTAAGTGATAAATAAATATTGTTACATTTGAAATTTGAATAAATAGGTACATTTATTTATGGTAACTGTTTAATTTCCGAACTTGTTAACTTTAGGTCTTATAATTTACTAGCTTACCGCCCGCGGCTTCGCCTGCTTTGTCTAAAACCTAATAAATTATATACTAAAACCTTCCTCTTGAATCACCGCATCAAAAAAACCGCATCAAAATCCGTTGCGTAGTTTTAAAGATTTAAGCATACAAAGGGACATAGGGACAAAGAAAGCGACTTTGTTTTATACTATGTAGTGATAAGTCGTAAAAATGCCTTAATAAATATATATGTTGACGGCACAATGAATAATAATTGAGTTAAAAATATCTTTAATACAAATTTATTTACACTGAAAGCTCTTTTAATAATAGATAATTGTCGCGTGTTAGGCGTTAGCGCCTGATACGATTAAACGTTTCTCCCAAACTTTGCACAATAAAAGGCGGCCATAATGAATCAAGTTATAATGAATTAACGAGTTTGGAGTTCGCTTTTCATCATGCGAGTTTGAGATCATCCCCAATTAATACACAAATAGTATGCACAATACATTGCCTTTGTAAATACACCCCTGTTTAAATATCTCTAGAATTGATAGTTCTGCATTCTTGTTTTACTTTGGATGTCGCGACGGAGAGGTCTTTGACCGACGCTCCGTGTTGCCATGGTAACGGATACCTATGGGATGGATTAATTTATGGTTATTTACTTAACGGAGTAGTTTTAAAAATTGAAAAAAGTAGTGTGCATTGGCAATTGAAATATGAAACTGTTCACGTGTATTTATAATGTATGCTTAATGTTCACATTTAAAATAATACGCAATTATATACAGGCCCACTTTAAATTGCACGTTTTGCAGAAACTGTATACAGCAAAAGACTGAATGTGCATTTCTTAAGCTTATTTCATGGGAAAACTTTTAATATAAATAGCATAATAGGTTTGAAGCCGAGAAAATCTAGAAATACTGCAAACATATATATTTTAAAATGGCTCGTGCTTACCAATGCGTTAAATCCGATTATAGGCAAATACTCTTTCATTTTAATCTATTTACGCTTTAAAATGCGTTAGTGTTTCCAGTATTGATTGAATAATATTGAGTTATTAAATAAGATTAATATTATTCCTATTCTTAATTAACTCATGACTATATTACGTAAGTATTTATTTTTATCAAAATATTAGTCGTCGTTTGTTTAAACAGTCAGGTTGTTGCCTTGTTTTACTCACAAACGTAGCTTTAATACACCTTTACAAAACTACATATACATATTGAAAGTTCTACAGAGAGCTTTCGCGTATTGCTTCAAAAAATAAAACGGTAAAGTAACGTAGTAGTGGAGTGTTTGATTAAGATTTCGCGACTACAAAGAGATTTACCTGCCTCCTTTTGAAGTTATACCTACACTTTTTTTTAATCTAAGTTCGCTCGCGAGGGGTCAAGTGAGGTTGTTCCAGGACAAAGGGCTTCACGTTCACATACTCTACATTGAAGAAAATCCACCACACGGCACGTTAACTAATAAATTTTAAAGGGTTTTCAAGATTTTGCCTAATGTTTTAAATTTTAATAAAAATGATATCAAATGTTGAATGGGTAGGTACTTCTACATGATAGTAACCAAACAAAAATGAATTATTAATTATTATCCCCACGTAAGAAACGAAAGCTTTGTATGTCTTCATTATTTACGTACGTATGTAAATGACGCAGTATGTATTCATACAAGTGCCGTAGTCGGTGTTCGTACTTTTATGAACATGAAGTTAATTTCATTCGGGCTCACTTTTAATATGAAACGTTCGCAAACGTTAAAACAAGAGAGCGTCGATTGCCAGCCTGCGACTGAGTAAATGCCGAGTTTACTTTGAGGCGCTACGCCGCGTAATCTGACGGGAAGAATATTACGTTTGTTCTTCTCATTTTATTTAACATTCGTTAAAGCGTGTTTGCCAGACGAGATAGCTACAACGCTGTATAAATGTTGTATTTACACGGCATTATCTTCAGGTGTTTTGTGTTGATACCTTTTGCCGCGCGGTTAAGGATCTCTGTCGAATTTTTTTCGTCAAATAAGAACGGTGTTCGTATGTCGTGTGAGTAAATAGTCTCTGTCATATTGTTTACCAACATTTTGCTTTGTGTGCGGTATCTTCATATGAAATACAGAATATTTGTTTTTGTTCAATATATATGTAAACGAAACGCATTTTGGGTTCATATAAAATGTAGGTACTTGATATACGTAATACTGTATATAAAATATTGCATGCGGTTACAACTTCCGATTTAGGGCTGCCAAAAATAAACAGACCCAAAAAGTTTTTGCAAATTTTTGGTACGGGTTTAATAACACACCGGTCCCTCGTGTTATGTAAATGGGAATGTAACAAACCGGCATTATGTATATTATTTTGGATTTGTGTCGTCCTTTGTGACGGAACATGTTTCGCGATTGACGAGCTCGTCATACTTCATATTATGTAAATGCTATTCTGAATTTTTCCTTTGTATCTAGTATTCGGTCTGAAAAAATATGTTGTCTCTGTGGAATTATAGGAAAGTGGGTATGATTCTCTACTGAAAGGATAAAATGTTTTATTATATGTATTTAAATGTAATTTAATAAACGTTTGTTATATTTAACACATGCTATATTTTACTTAATGATCAATATTGAATATATCATAAAACATTTTATCATAAGTTAATGATCCATTTGCTGTTCGTTATGTTTCATGTTTGTATGCAACATTGCATTGTAAATTTGGACCATAACGTTCCAAAGAAGGTTTCAAAGTACAGTTAGCTCGTTCGCATATTATATAGAGCAGGCCCTGTCATGATAGCCGATGGGGCGTTAACTGCACCGGAACCGTGCGCCACCGCTTTTCCTGCTATTGTCCTCTTCCGTATAACATTCACATGTGCGGATGCCAGTAAAATATAACCCGAGACTATCATAACCATATTTTGAGCACTCCCCACGGTGCCGACGGTTTTATTGTTAAATATGCGTCCAAACTTTGGAGGTATAATGTAGCGTAGCGCGTAATGAGGACTACGTATTTGGTGTGAACTTCCTAATTGTTAATTATGTTTTTGAGTTTTAATTTGCAGTTAAAATTAAAACGTTAATCTAATATTCATAGACAAAAAAAGTTAATGCAATGATTAAAGATGTGGTTTTGATGATTAATAACTTCTACACATATAGATGGAGAATGTTAGACAACGAGCCTTTTAACAAGCTTGTAAAACGACAACATCATTCGATTCTAACGTTCCTTATAGACCGTTCGTAATTACTAAGCAATAAGCATACATAATTTGCTCAGGTATCTATCTATCTTTACATATAAAACTGGCAGCCGCAATGATGTTAATCTCTATCGCCATCATGAAGATGAATTAAAATCAATCTCATGATTACTTAGCAGTGGCCAGAACACGGTGGACCAGTGTGACGTGATCGTTAATCTTCATTACGCTCGAGTCGATCTTGTTCCTCTGTACGTACGGTAACAGTTCGTTAATTGAGTGACTTTTGAGATGTGTTCTGATCGATCGCTCTGTAGGTAATTGTGGAGTGCACTCGGATGCAGGGAACGTATGTGAATCGATGCTACGGAATTTATAGAATTGATTAAAATTTCTACATTCGTATCTTGACTGTAATGCGTATACAAACATTTTATTTGTATATTTTTGGACTTATGAAATTTTTGGCATAAAAATAATCAGAAGTTTAGTTCGTGAAGGAATAAAGGACCAATCTTTATTGCACTTCAAAATGCAGATAATTTAATAACTCCCTATAGCTAATATTCTCTACAAAACCTACTATCGACTAGCTTACTAAATTCTATGTTACTCCTTCCAGGGAACAAAACTATGGATCATAATGGAGTACCTCGGCGGCGGGTCTGCCTTAGACCTGATGAAGGCCGGCAGCTTCGAAGAGATGCACATAGCTGTCATACTGCGCGAAGTTCTGCGTGGTTTGGACTATCTGCACTCGGAGAGGAAGCTGCATCGAGATATAAAGGCGGCGAACGTGTTGCTCAGCGAAATGGGAGATGTCAAATTGGCGGATTTTGGTAAGTAACTTTTGAATGTTAGGCTTGTTTCTTACCATACGGATTAGGGAGTGCTTTGTACGCGAGGTAGTGTTCTAAATGGATAAATTATCTGGGTCTAGCGATAATCGTTATAGCCATAGTACCTAATAGTTTTCTTTTGTGATAAATTTTAATGCAATTATTATGTTAAAGTAGCCCATAATATACCTTTAGTTTAGGTAACCCAAGTACCTTTAATTTATATATGTATCGAAAATCCTTTTTTTCGTCTGCCTGATATGAGAATTTTCCCATTATATAAGAAAGATTCCCAACAAAGATAGTTGGAAAGTAGATTTCTTTCAAAGTTATTAAGCGGATATAATATCGGTATTACATCGAGATTCCGTTGAGTACGTGCTGGATATTATTGATCAGCAGATGTTGGAAATATAAATTATTGCAAATGTATTTCGACTCGACTTTTCTTGGTTTATTTATCTATTTCTATCATTGAAATAATAAACATGGGTTTGTTTGTTTTCGTCTAACAATATATTATGAATGGAATTAGCCATAGAATAATCACGATCGGTTACCATTAGTCCAGTGTGCGTTTAAACTTTAAAGAGCGATTAAAATACAAAGAAAACAAAAACATGCTATTGTTTACAAGTGATAACTGCGTTAAAAACAACCGACTTCAAACTTGCACTTGCAACATTTACAAATACAGACAAAAATGCTCATAAAATAAAAACTACTGGGCCTATCCGAATAAAATTTTTATGGGACCTATTCGACACCATCCCGCATCGAACAAAAAAAAGAATCACGTAAATCGGTTCAGAAACCTCGGAGTAATCGGTGTACATACATAAAAAAAAAAAAAAACATACCGGCCGAATTGATAACCTCCTCCTTTTTTTTGAAGTCGGTTAAAAAATAAAAAATGTGTTATTTGTAAATAAAAATCGTTATACAATCGTCATACACGAAATCAGAATATACGTTAATTGTAATTCTTATCTATAAATTAAAACTAAACAGACCTTTATGATTAATTGATAAATAACGTAGGTAATTAATTAATTGAGTCCCTGAAGAATGTATAATCAAAATGTATAATTTGCGTTACTATTCATAATATCATGTTCATTAAAATATTTCATCGCAAAATATTCTAACGATAGTTTTAAATATCAATAAATCTGCCAGTTTATTATATACAGCTGAAAGTTATTTTTCCGATATAATTATAGATTTATAGCTCTATTCTTCCGGCGTCTTTGTTGATTATACGTCAGGCAATTAAATTATATTTTAGCATAAAAGTTATATTTAATATAGCTTTTCATGTATGCTTTTATTATTTACTAGCGACCCGCCCCGGCTTCGCACGGGTGCAATGCTGATACTAAATACACTACAGAAAAATTGTGAACGTTGTATAGGTATAAAAATATAGCGGCCCGCTCCGGCATCGCAATTCGCACGGGTATAAAATACATAGCCGGGCGGCCGCAAACGCTACGTCCCGCAATTTTTAAATCTGTAATATCTTCGAAAATATTCACTTAAATCATGCGGTGTAAAGGGCCATATAGATCTATATTAAATGAACAATGTATCCATGGTATTTAATTGCTTAAGGATTAATGCTGTATTGGTTAAAATCGCTTCGAAAATTAGCCATTATTTGTCGTAAAAAGTAAATGACAAAAAAAAGTTATTGTGGGTTATCCATAAGAGATAGACATATACCATCGCGGACTTTTCTGTAGACCTTTTCAATGTGTATAATACTTAGTACATTATTTTGATAAAACTCGTAGGGTTCAGCCTGCGTTTGCAATGTAAGCGGAATAAATGTAATTTTTTACGACATCACATTAGAAACCTCAAAAATAACAGTACTTCTCCACTACTTAATGGATCTTATTATACATATAAACCTTCCTCTTGAATCACTCTATCTATTAAAAAAAACCGCATCAAAATCCGTTGCGTAGTTTCAAAGATTTAAGCGTACAAAGGGACATAGGGACATAGGGACATAGGGACAGGGAAAGCGACTTTGTTTTATACTATGTAGTGATTAATTTTCGCTTATAGGTATCTTGCTTATGTTGTGATATACCCACATTACTCCGTTCCTATTGGTCTCAGTATGATGATATATGCCCATTAGCCTTCCACGATAATTAAGCTATCTATCACTGAAATAAATTTTCAAATCGGACCCATAGTGCCTGAGTTTAGGTCGTTCAACCAACCAAACATAGAACAAACTATTTACTGTGTGCGTTGTGTGTATTCGTGTTGTGCGTTATGTGTTGTGTGTATTGTCAAAATGTAATCGACTCTGGGAAGAGTCGATTACATTTTTCTAAAAATGATATATTAAAGATGCTAGTGCCTATGCTAGAAAAGTATTAAAAACGAATCTAAAGTAGGAACCATTCGATATCCATAAATCATGATCGACTAACGTCACCAGCTAAAAGACGGATCGCTGCACCTCTTCCGGGATGAAATCAGCGGCGCGCGAAGATTGATCACGAAATCTATTTATTTTAAATGCAATGAATAGTTTTAAGTTAAAGAATTATGTCCGTCCTTGGTAGCTTGGTGTAAGATGACATTAAAGTTTGTGTATGTTAGATTAATAGCGTTAAAAACATAAAAAGGTAATGTTTTCAATGTAATTACGATTAATAATAATTAATAAGACATCGTTTACATTAAATAGCTTTTTCATAATCGGTAGTGATTATTTCTAACGCGACAAAGATACTGAATCAGAATGTCTTCAACAATCATTAACACCGAAATACTTTTCTCCATAGAGCTAATCCAATGGCCCGAAAGTGTGTTTAATCTACTCGGAATGTATCTTATGTACTTACGTATCCCGTGTGTGTACACAGACGTCGGAACCGTTAATTTTGTTGACGAATACTTCAATGCTAGTGTAGTGTTGATAGAGGCCTCAACACCCACTGCGTTACCCTTCAATTGGACCCGCACTGGCTGACAGCCAACATTCAATAACTATTAGCGCCATTCGGGGACCGACTGTATAGTGTATATGATGGTATAAGTCGCAGGCATCCGGTTGAATCTGCTATTTGATTGAATGACTAAAATACAACTCGTCAAGTTGTACATGTAACATGACTGTGTTGGCTGAACGTCATTTAAGCGTCTACTTGTGGACGTTAGGGCTATGTAACAATACGATTAATATTTAGACGTTGAGTGACGCTTATAAAATAAACGTTCTGCCTAGTAATTCAATTGAATGTCGACATTCAATAAACGCGCTAGTCATTCAATCAAATAGCAGATTCAACCAGATGACGACGACATGTACACAATACATCACCCTTGTATGTAGCGTGCTATTTGCAAGTTGTAAAGCGCTGGCACCGCTTGAACTTATTTTATTATGTCTGAGGAAATAAAAGTTAGACGGCAATTGCCTTTGGGCTGTTCGTCGGACGTGTTTGAAAGTTGCTGTTATCTCGTTTTAAATCTATTGTAAAACTTGCAAGCCTATGATTCTGTGATATTGGTTATTCTTAAAGTTGGACGGCGCTTGGTTATAAAATGAGCTTATTTTGCATTAAGAGGGTTTACGCGGTCCGTGCGCTGTTTGGCTCAAATATGTGATTTTTCAAACCAGATTGTCCATCAACCACTTATCTTACAAACATATGAATTACTAATAATTTTAGGAAATTTTATTGTCTATGTAGTTAGTTAAGAGTTTTTTTCAATTAATACAGTATTTCTGAATACCATCAAGATAACTGAGCCGATGATTACTTGATTTCACTTTTAGTGTCAATTTCGAAGCTAAAAATATCTGAAATTGCTGACAGATCTAACACACAATTATTTTTAACTAACTGCAAAAATCCTTATTAAAATAGTTAGTTAAAAGATTTTTTTATTTTGGACTCCTAACTTACGAAATTAAAATCCGAACAATGTGAATTTTTTTAGAAATTATAGTCGACAAAATGATTATTTTCACCAAGATATTTGACTTTATTGAATATAATTTATACGTATTGCAATAAAAGAATGTCTTACTTATAAGATAAAATTTAAAAAATCAACTAAGGTACCTCTATTATTTTTCTACAAATTTTTTTAAAGTACTATAAAACACTGCGCGCGACCCGATTAAAATCAGTCGGCAGCGAGCCTTTCCAGAGAGAGGACATGTTGCTCGGCGCTCTCCTGCGGACCTATGCTGTTCATAGTAAAAGGATAGCGCAAGCCGCGATCTATCGTAATAGATCGCGGAGTTTTTGACTTGCGTTAAATAGAATATGCGCTCTTAAGGCTTTTGACTCTTTAGTTATCGTTGTTGGGATAATAAGCTTTTTGCCGTATCCTCTTCTTGTTAGGGTTGATTATCTCGATGAATTTAATGTCATACCAGGTAGCAAGGTCCCTCTTAGAAACTGTTATATTATTAATATAATATTTACTTAGCATATAAAGTTAATCAAACTCGATGATAGGTCCTCGCCCGAGGCATTTGCGCTAAAATTTCAAGTTTCGACTGAAACTAACGTAAAGAAATCAAAACTTGAGCGCTGTTGTTTCACAATTTGTAGTAATTGAATTTGATGTTATATTATAACTAGAGGTCCGCCCCGGCTTCGCCCGTGGTACATACTTCGCAATAAAAGGTAGCCTATGTCCTTTCTCGGGTATCAAAATATCTCCATACCAAATTTCATGCAAATTGGTTCAGTAGTTTAGGCGTGATTGAGTAAAAGACAGACAGACAGAGTTACTTTCGCATTTATAATATTAGTATGGATATCTATGGAAATATGCTTAATCTGCATTGATTAATAACTATTATTTACGAACGTTATGCGAATCTAGCTCATACGTTCACAACCGCATTTTGTAGATATACCGGCCATTATAAAAGAGTAGCTCCTACTTTTTTTTTTAAAGTCGGTTAAATAATTTATATCATTTTATTACAATTTCAGGTGTAGCAGGCCAATTGACGAACACAACAAGCAAACGAAACACATTCGTCGGCACGCCGTTCTGGATGGCGCCAGAAGTGATCAAACAGTCGTGCTACGACAGCAAAGCGGACATCTGGTCCCTGGGCATCACCGCCATAGAACTGGCCAAGGGTGAACCGCCCAACTCGGAGCTGCACCCCATGAGAGTGCTGTTCCTTATACCGAAGAACAACCCCCCGCAACTGACCGGCAGTTACTCGAAGCCCTTCAAAGAATTCGTCGAGGCGTGCCTCAATAAGGACCCGGAAAATGTATGTAGTCCATTCCGTTTGCCCTCGAGGGGATATAGCGGTCTAGTGGTAGTTCATTTTATGGTGTTTTTTGGCGTGAAATGATTGCTGGAATTTTTCTTTTGGGTTATCTGAGATTTATATTTTCTGTGACATTTTCTTAGTTCCTTTTGATATTAAATGTATACTTATGCTTTATTTGTTATTTCATCTATATATGCATAGATGAATGCAATTAACATCTCAATATAGTTTTCATATAAAAATTATTAAAAATAAAACAATATTAAAAGACTATTTGTAATATTTCAGAGGCCGACAGCAAAGGAGCTGCTAAAATTTCAATTCATCAGAAAGGCGAAAAAGAATTCGTATCTAATGGATCTTATAGATAGGTATAAGAAATGGAAGTCGCAGAGGAGCGAGGAGAGCGAAACGGAATCTGAGAACTCTGACTCGTGAGTACTGCATTGCTACATATTCTTTATAATAAACCTTGTTATATATTTTGTAGTAAATGTTCTGGTTTATGTATTCATTTTTAAATAAACCTGGCAACATTTATCTGTACTATTATAGTATTTGAAAGGATTTTTGTTTATTTGTGTAACCATGAACAGAGTTTATCGTATGTATGTCTACTTCTCTCTATCTTCTAAATAAAACTGTCAATTATAGAAATGATAAGTAACTACGTCGATCGAAATGATTTACCACTGCCCAATTATTCTTTGTTTTTTAAACTTTTAAAAGCGTCACTAAACTAAAAAAATGTGTGCGTGTACTAGTGTACGTACGAAGTGGAACTTCTTTATGACCTTATTTTTCGAAAAATAATTTACTATATGCAACTATACAGAAATACGTCGAATCACGCGTGATAGGGATAAGAAAAAGATGGCGCGTAACGGAAAAATGTCACGCGTAACGAAAAAATGTTACACTCAATTTTTTTTCAACCCCGATAAAGAAGTTTCACTTCAATAAAAAATTAGTTTATGTGATATATTAAACTTGAATTTGTACATTACAGCGAAGACATGAGCCGCGGTGATAGTGAAGCGGACGAGCCGTGGATAATGACAGTACGCGGGGCGGGCGGAGCGCGAGCGTTACACTCGCACGCGCACTCGCACGCCAACTCGCACGCCAACTCGCACTCGCACGCAAACTCGCACGTACACGACGACGAGAAGCGGCGAGTGCATGATGATGAAAAGAGACGCGTGCATGATGACCCGCGTGAGTTGCCTTTGTTGTTTCTTTTGTTTTACCCGCGTGAGTTATGAGATTTGATTTAGTTCCTCCTCTTTGGTAATGATTTTGGTCCCGATTCAGGGACAATCAATGCTCACTGTGAGAGTATGGGGATTTGAATAGATGTGACTGATGACAACGGGGATTTTATTTACAACTAGCTGGGCTCCGCGGTTTCACCCGCATTGCTCCGCTCCTGTTTGTCTTAGGGTGATGATATATAGCCTATAGCCTTCCTCGATAAATGGGTTATCTAACAACTAAAGAATTTTTCAAATCGGACCAGTAGTTCCCGAGATTAGCGCGTTCAAACAAAAAAAACAAACTCTTAAGCTTTATAATATTTGTATAGATTAGAATTTGGTATTGAATTGTATTAGCATGTAAGTTTTATAAATGAGTATGTGTATTCCAGGTCCCGCGTCCCCAACGTCCCCAACGGGCGCGGCGCCGAAGCAGAACGGCGCGCTGCTCCGCGACGAGCCGCCCGCCGACCGCCCGCTCAACAACAACACGCAGGACAAGCAGCCCGTATGTATATCCTAATCCTTCCTAATACTATTATAAAGGCGAAAGTTTGTATGTATGGATGTTTGTTACTCTTTCACGCAAATACTATTGAACCGATTACAATGAAATTAAGCACACATATAAAGGGTAACTTGGATTAACATATAGGATAGGTTTTATACCGGAAATAGAAAAACCCGTTCCCGTGGGGAACGGGTTTTTCTTTTAAAACGCGGGCGAAGCCGCGGGCGGAAAGCTAGTACATCATATAGCCGAAGCACAAGCTGCAGTAGAATTTGGAACCTCGATAAATATACAGAAAGCTTTTTAGTACACTTTATGTAGTGAAAATATTTCTTACCACACCCGCATCCTACTGACTCCCTTGTTTAATAAATTCCTGGAACACACGAGGCATTGCAGCAGGTTTATTGCCAAAGCGGTGTTGTTGCATTATCTAACATATACTTATCATCATCATAATTTTGACGGCAATGCGCTGCGTCGCCGCATCGTACTTGCAAGTTGCAACCACTGAGACGAGGCGGAAAGATTCGATGCGAAGTCCGAGTTACACCAAGCAGTTGTTTAAGCGTCGCAAAGATACATGCTAGCTAATTTCGTTTTACCAAAACCGGAAAATCTTTGCGGTGTGACCGCTCTAACTAATTTGACAAAACCTTACATAAAATCTTAATTTAACCCATTGACCACCGTAAGGCCCGATCGGGGCGCGACACAATAGATTTTCTATTGTGTCTGTGATTCCGAGGACTGATGGATTAATATCGCTACATATCTATCAATTAATTTAAAATGTTTAACATATAACTCATTCTATTCCAGTCTCGACAGTCGCCAATCGTATCAACTCCCGTGGAACAGAGAAGCACGAAGGAGCGAGACAGAGAGCGCGACCGCGAGCGGGAGAGAGAAAGGGACAGAGATAGGGAGCGCGAGGAGAGGAAGGAGCGCACCGAACGGGAACACGCGGCCAATAGGGATAGTGGCGTTTATAATAAGCCAGTGAGTTTGGATTTGTAATATTTTTTAAAATTTGAAACTGGAACGTTTAACTTTCGACTGGTTTATGTGTTTTTAAAAAAAGAGAACATTTTTTTGATATTTGTTGATTGGTCCATATTATAAATGTGACTGTAGATGTGTGTGATTTTAGTTAATAATAACTTTTTGCTAATAAAAATGATATCAATATAGATTTGAAATAGCAATTGTTTAGTTATATTTTTGTGTTTATTAAAGTTACAGTTATATGCGCTGTAATAAGCACTGAAAAAGAATTAATTGCTCACCATATTATTGCTATTGCTTCCAGGCGTCACCGTTGGACCACAGAGGATCAAATAACGAAGAGAACAAAGTGCGACGGCACGCCTATCTACAGCAACTTATTTACCCGTTACTCAATGAGGTAGGAACATTTTTCTCTTTTATTCTCTATCCATACTTAATGACGATAAAGACCCATGGAGGGTTGTCGCGTAAAAACCACAGGACAGTTCTTTGGCATATTATGTAGTTAGGTAGATATAAGTTACATATTATGTAAATTTATTGACATTATTTAAAAGAGCAACTATGGAGTTTCTTGCCGATTCTTCTCCATAGATACTGCTTTCCGAATCGGTGGTAAATGTAAAAAAAAATACTATGTAATGACGATTCGAAAGTGCTACTAAATAGTAGTCTAATTGAATAAATGAATGTTTGAGTTTGAAATGACAATATTAAGTATAAAAAAAATATTAACTTTATTGTATGATACTACATTTTAATGATTTATAGACGATATTAATATTATAATTCTTGCACGGTCACCATAAATCCGTATATATTGGTCCTTCGAGTCGGATTAAAATTTGCTATTTATGTGCTCGCTGTATAAATTCCCTGTCTCGAATGCAATCGTGCAAGTACTATTTGCGCGAGATCTTCGATATTTCACGTTTGGGATGTGAAGTTTTGCTTCTATATGGAACATTATTAAAACAGAAACTACTCTATCTCAATATATAAAAATAATTTCGATAATCCTTTATTTATGTGTTATTTATTATCAGGAGAACGATTTTAAGAAATAAATGTTTGAATAATAATGCCCTTATTGGCAATTTGTACAATTAAACAATAAAACAGTGAAATCTTATTACATGTAAAACTGTTGGATTACTAAAAATAAATAAAAAAAAGACGTGTGGCACTCGGGGATTGCCGCGGTAAAGCTATTGCATGCTATGCCTTCAAGCCACACCTCCGTGTCCGTCCCTGTGGGGAGAGTGAGGTTTTTTCGTTATGGAATTTCTGGATTCAATAGCTTAATAAATAAAATAAAATAATAATAATGTGGTCCATTGCAGCTATCCCGCAAGCACGGGCCGGGCAGCGCGTCTGCGATTGAAGAACTCAGACGCGCCTTCGAGCTCGCCGAGCGCAGCGCGCCGCACCTCACGCGCGCGTTCGTGCAACAGGTACACTAAGAGCGTATACGCACTATGCGGGTAGCCGTCCGGCTGACCGCAAGCACAATTATGTACGTAATATTCATTTCTATGCGCACTGCGATGCGGCTACCGCAGACCGCACAGTGCGCATAGAAATGAATATTACGTACATAATTGTGCTTGCGGTCAGCCGGACGGCTACCCGCAATGCGGTTACCCGCATAATGCGTATGAACCCTAATGCACTAGCTTCAAGCGTAGAGTGAACAGCCCCCCTAGACAAGCGGCTTTCTATTAGCGTAAAGTCTAATAGAATAGATTATGAATGTATGAGATTGACTTAATCAATCGTCGTCGTCGTCGTAATCAAACGTCAATCTCATTCATTCATAATCTATTCTATTAGACTTTACGCTAATAGAAAGCCGCTTGTCTAGGGGGGCAGGTACCTTCTAGGGAAGCGTGTTCCATGTTAGACCACATCTCAGCTTAGCATCAGGCGAGATTGTGGTCAAGCGCTTCCCTATTACTAATAAAAAAAAAATCCTTACAGCCTGGTACATCTAAACGGCGTGCAGCAAGTATGCGCTGAAAAGATTTCTGAGCAGAGTAAACGCTGCAACAAGCAATAATTGAAATAACTTATTCCGTGCCGATAATGTTAGGTTCTGGCGTTGCCAGAACTTGTAAATTTAATATGCTGTTACTAATGCTTACTATACAGATATGATAATGTAATATCTAATATTCCGAGACATTCATAACCTTTTCAAAGTCAGAATCACTATGAATGTTTACATTTCATCATTTATAATAAACTAATTTTTTTTTGACTGACTGGTTGGCTTGGTTGGTAGTGGCCCTGCCTACCAAGCCAGAGGTCGTGGGTTCGATTCCCACCCGGGGCAAAAATTGTTGTGATGAACATAGATGTTTGCTCTGTGTGGGTGTTAATTATCTAGAAAAGTATTTATTTAAAATTATATATGTATGTTTATCAGCCATCTGGTTTCCATAACACAAGCGAAAGCTTAGTATGGGATCAGATCGTGCCGTGTGTGAAAAATTGTCCTGAAAATATTAATTTATTTATCCCATATTGTTGCAGGTGGTCCAGAGGGTGGCGACGCAGTCCCACCAGCCGCCGCCCGCACACAACTCGCACCACTGGATGAGGTAGGTACGGTATCCATTTTTGTTTATTCTAATATATGTATTAGTGTTGCTAATTTTCCACCCGCAGTTTTAAACTTAACAAATTATATACATGTTGTACTGTTCTACTGTTCTAAGGTAGAATTGCACTGGCTTACTCCTACACTCAATAATAAACTATACACAACTATAAACTTTATTGTATTTTACTATTCTCTGTTTTTTTCCTGTGTGGCAAGACATTAAAATAAATGTATTTTCTTTCTTCTTCTTTCTTTCAATAATGCGGGCGCGACTAATGTGTATGTGAAACAATGTGTATATTCTATTTCATAGATACACTACACATGTCATTTTCTTTATCATAATATTAGTATAACTTTCCACCCGCAGGTTAAATTTTACAAATTATATACTTAAACCTTCCATGAAACCTAAAAAATTATATACTAAATATTCCTCGAGGACCGCACTTTCCGTTAGTGATAGCTAAATGAAAATCGGTGCAGTAGTTTATAAATAAAAACAGCCAAATAATTATATACATACATTCGCAAAAAAAAACGGTCAGGCAGATAACATTACTATAAATATGATTTTATGCATTGCTTTGTTTCTCCCATAGAATAAAGTATAGTATAGTCGAGCCAATTTAATAGGCAACATTTGACGTCTATCAATTTTATCTTCCAAGAGAGGTAACCTGCTTAAAAACATCGATTAAAGTGAATTAATCGATACGGATTTGAAACATTTGTAAATCGAATTTATTAATTTATGATGATTTTTGTTCACAAGTAATCAATTCATTCGATTCTAGATGTCAGATCTCGATTTTTAGAGTAACATCTCTGGTATTTAAAAAGAAAAAAGGTTTATTGACACAAAATTGTAGCGACGTCAGTTCTTCAATTCAGAAATTGTTTATTATGTTTAGAATGGTTCATCAGTAAAATGAAATCTTAAAATTACTTGTATCGGTCATTATTATTATAAATATGTAATCGTTATTGAAAAAAGTTAAGCAAATGTGCAGATCTCAGAAAGAAATATCATGTTATTCTATGTTGTCGTTACTAGGTTACGTTGTTGAATTTTGTTGAACTGTCAAATGTTGCCTATTAAAATGGCTCTACTATAGGTTCTATTTGCTTCAGGTAATTAGACTAATATGTATATTATGTAGAAATTATACTGCTATTATTGCACTCGAATATTATTAAGAAAACACACATAAATTATAATGTTCAAACAGGATGTTTCTGCTAATATTGTTTTCATAACAATATCGTGCTAACGTGTTTTGATGTGTATTTCCAGAATTTTAGTCATTTTAGCATTTTCGTTATTGCTATTTAATTTTAGTCTGTTAAAATAATACAATTGAATGTTTATGTTTTCCATTTTAAAACCAAATTATAATAGATGATACAACGTAACTATAAAAAATATCCTTTTCTTACTTGTACATCGGGATATGATTTATAATTATTCAAATACCTGTTTAAAATATTTAATGTTCATAAAATCTTATAAGTTTCGAGGATAAAACGTAGAGAATTTTATCTAGAAAACTTAACACTATCGAAACTTTTAACTCGTTCGTGTTCAACTGAATTTAAAATTAATTTTTAACACTAATAAGTAATTTTAAAATTATATTAACCTTAATATATTAAGTTTCAAGAAAGTATGTGTACTAATATAATATTATTTTCCAGGGACATGTAACCTACCCTACTGGACTCGTCCGCGTCGCTGTGCTCTCGTTTCCCTCCCGCGGCTACACAGTCACACACCGCGACCGTACCGTACAATACGAAACCGTACCGTACAGTACGAAACCGTACCGTACCGTACAGTACGAATGCGTACCGTACGTACAGCACGGGACTGTACCGTACGTACATCACGGGACTGTACCGTACGTACTGCACGAGACTGTACCGTACGTACTGCACGAGACTGTACCGTACGTACAGCACGAGACTGTACCGTACGTACAGCACGAGACTGTACCGTACGTACAGCACGAGACTGTACCGTACGTACATCACGGGACTGTACCGTACGTACTGCACGAGACTGTACCGTACGTACAGCACGAGACTGTACCGTACGTACAGCACGAGACTGTACCGTACGTACAGCACGGGACTGTACCGCACGTACAGCACGGGACTGTACCGTACGTACAGCACGAGACTGTACCGCACTGTACGGTACGGCACTGCCTCATCGTACCACAATACTATTATGATATCTCACCAAATTTCACACGTATACGTACTAAATAAGACAAACAAACAATACATTCGTAAATCCAATTGACAATATGTAAAATTTTGTTTCCATCCTAACGACTGTTCAGTATTGTAAAGTAAAATGTTTACATGATAATTAAATGCGATATAAAACTGCTTTAAATTTGTTATGTTTTATTTAATGATAAAATATTTTTCTAAAATTATAATTATTAATTATTAGTGATCAATTGTGTTTTTTTTTTGGTGTTTGTGTTAGCATTTTTCTTTATTTTAATTGCAATTTGTTATTACGTGTGTAAAATTTAAATATTGTAACTATACCAAAATGGTCTTCCTATAAAAGCAATATGTGAAAACATTGTGTTCGGAGTAGTGTAGCCGCAATCGAGTCACAAAAGTTGCAATGCCATAGAGAAATAACGTAATGAATGCTTAAGATTTTTACGTCTTATTATTTAATTATGTGCATTATTTATGTAAATATCATGCAACGGATACTATATCTGTTCTCGTACCATTTTTTGTCTATTTTTTTCACTTATTTTAATTTTAATACGTGGTAACGCATGCCCTGTCACTTAGTTTAATTCCTGTCGTTTGGAGGTTCGGTTCGTTCGTCACACTTTTATTTATATTTGTGAGGGACATCGCCAATATTTTTGCCATACGTTCGTCTTTAAAATTTACTAACCGTAGTTGGGGTATTGGTATCTTGAAAATTAATTGTATTTATTAAAAATTTGAATGTGTTGATTTTTCGCTAGTGTTTCTTAGTGTCATTCCAGACAAAAGACAGAATTGTCAGCATTTATAGATTTTATTGTTCCCATTTTATTGAAATTACGTCCTTTTTTCATTGTGGAGATGCACTGTGACCGTTTTGAAAAAAAAAAAGTTTTTTTTGTTATTATTTTTTTCATAGTCTAGTTTTGAGTTAGCGTTCTTAGTGGTTATTTAGGGAAATATAAATCCGCGACTAACGGAGATGTGTAATATCGAATCACTTGTTGCTAAATATTAATTTTTATTATTAAATTACGGGGAGGCGTAACTGATACTGTGAATTTATAGTATTGAGGCACCAACGACCATTCGGTGTCTGTATGAACATGCTTATATATGCGACAATATTTAGCGATTCGGATTATAGATTTATATATTATAATATGAAGACTACAAAAACAATTATTATTGCTGTGTAAAAATTGTAAACCATATAAATGTGTAAATTGTGTAGTGTATAAAGAGATGCTGTTTATGAAGTGTTCTTATAAGCGTACGAATATAGTATATTAGCAATAAACCGCGTCGTGGAAGCGGCTCGATGTTACTTGTATAGCGAGATTGTTGCACCAAAGGAGTTTGTATGTGTGTCTGTCTTATGTGATAGTGTGCGCGGTGCACACATTCCAAAACATTTCAATACATCATATAAACGCTCTGGTGGAATTCATACACTATAGTATTACCGATTTCCTTAATCTAAGGTGATTCTTGTGAATCGTAGGAGAGAACCAAATTAAAATCGTGCCCTCTCGCTCCGATACTGTGAAATGCGTTAGGGTAGAGTGAGACGGCACGATTGTTTTTTATTTTCACAAGTGTGTAAATGTCATTCTCGTGAGGGCGGATGTGTCGATGCGCTTGCTGATAATGCTATTGTAAATTGTAATAATATTGTAAGAGTATATTTTTTTTCAATTCTTTTCTCTTTCATGTATGTACTTACCTTTTCTTAAAAGATACACAGCCGTTTTATTTTATCTGTAATCTAAATAGCAAGAGCATCAACCCATCGGCCGCGCGAACAGACGCTGCCTTAGACGCGTAGTTTTAAGTCCTTGCCTCTTCCACGACGCGCCTCGCCTTGTAATTTGTTTTGCCATGTGTGTCCAGCATGGAGATGTTATGTTTATTTGGATGGAGAAAAAAATCAGAAAAAATAATATTTTTCCACTCGATATTAAAGCGTGTAGCGTTAGAAGGGCGAATAATTGTTGATTATTGATTAAAATTAGGGTGTTCGAGCGTCGGTAGTTGATGTGACGTCGGCGTGAGACGGGGCCGGAATGACCAATAACTAAACGCTTTGTATTATATATTTGTTGTTGCCGTCCCTCTCACACTCCCTGTTTCACCGTATACGCGTGTTTCCTTCGTTCGTGTGAAACGCGCGTTCTGAAACAGCGAGTGTTGTGAGGGTTCGTCCGAAGGTGTTCTGAAAGCACGGCTCCAAGCTCGGTAGTGGTTCGTAGTTGTTACCGTTCGCGGGTGAGCGTCGTACGGATATATTATGTGAATGCGCATAGTCGATAAATCTATATTAATTAAAGTAATAGTGCTAAGCGTCGCTGCGTGCGTCATTCCGATACGAGCCGTATAAACATTCTTATGAAACATCTGTAACTGTGATATAAAATAGCGTTTTATACAGGACGTTGCGAAATACATGTGGTATGCGCATGCGGGCTGTCAGAATGACGTGTGAAGTTGCGCGCTACAGATAAAATATAAAAAATAAAAAATAAGGCCCTCCACTGATGCACTGTATTAACATCGACGCGTACCATTAGTGATGGTCAATTAATGTTACGGCGTCTATCATTCTAACACGTTTATGTAGAAACAAATTTGACTCTGAAATAAAAGAAGTTATTTAATTTTGGATGTGTTTTGTTTTATTTTATCTTACCTCGAAATATAAAATTATTTTCAATTATTATACTATGACATGAAATTGTAAAAAATAATTTGTAGTAGTTTGAATGGATAATAGTAGTAGATAATTATCTTGGAGATTGAACAAAAAAAAATTCAGTTAGTAATAAATATTTGAGAACCATCAAATCAAAAAATTTTATCCTTGTTACCTCAGTTAGCTACCGCAATTGAGAGTTTCGTACAGGAAATTATTGGTCGTCTCATCAAAACAAAGCTTCTCACGGAAAATTAGCTTGATAGTAATCACTTGCAAAAATGGGCGATGGATCCTGAACTAGTAAATCCAAGCCATTTACAGACTCATATCTCATCTATATGTTTAAATGGATGTTGTTATAGTTAAATCTGTAACTTAAGAACGACTGAACAGATTCTTATGGTATGTGTCCACCTGGATTATGATGGAACTAAATTATGAAATTTAAAAAGTCTACCCGGATAAAGCCAGGACAAGCTTTCATTGCATTCAGGTACATCTCAATTGACTATTCTAATTTCTATAACTGTCCGTATTTATGCAAAATGGAACCACTCGACAAATTTCGTTTTTTGCTTTTATTGAAGAATACTCATTCAAAAGTGGTCTAAATTCTTATACAAACAAGAACCACATGATTTTTACGTTGGAAACAAGGTATACTAAAAGCAGAAAGGAACCACCAGCAACAACGAATAATACCATATTAAGCAAAACCGAACCACAGCACCACGGGACTGCTTTGTTCAAACAAATAAACGATATTACTATCATGTCATTTTATACAAAACAGATCCACACCTACTTGGTACCATTATACATTACACATATTTCTATTAATAACAATTATTTTTAATACACAAAATGGAACCAGGTTTCTGTGGTATTGTTATGCGTAAAATAAATACATAATTTAATTGTAAGTAATTTTTTATTGCAAAATAAAACCACAAGCATTCGGTTCTATTATGCATAAATAAATATTGTAAAACATTCTGAAACCCATCATCGCTATATGGAACCAAATGCCTTGACTTGTTACAATGCTTCTCATCTTTAAACAACGTATTTCATTACTTAAGTGCAAAACTCCAATTTTTTAAGTAAAACGTCGAACATCTGTCAATATAGGTGACATTCAGCGAAGTAGTTCGAATACGTGACGGTGTTTTTTTCCTCCGCGAAGTAAGTTCTATTGCTTTTGTTAATTACCTTTAAAATTAAATGTGAAAATGTTTAGTAATAAATAAATAAGCAAGCAATTGGTAAGAAAAGCATTGGAGACGAACACCGAAGATAATAATGAAGATACAACGGGTAAGTAGTTTTATTTAATGCATTTAAGTACTTATTGAATCTGAGATGCAGCTGTACGCTTTATCCACTTTTGATTCATTCCCGATTGTGGTGTGATTTTAAGAAGATAGTTCATTAATGTAAGTACAAGTGGAATCCTCTGTGGATTTACGTATTTTAACGACAATGTCGTTGTTCACGAAGGCGCGGCGAGTCGAATTAGAGATCATTTTGTTACGATTCATCTGTCATTGTGAGATGAAACTACTAAAGTCTAAACCCTGTTTTAAAAAAAAACTGTCGATGATCTAGGTACCTATCTACTATTTTGGTAAAATACGTTTAGATTCAGATTCAGTACAGTACATTCAGCCACATCATTCAGCGCATATAATTATTTGTTTGATTTTAAAACTCGCGCGGCTACTGTTTTGACCGGAACAAGGCCCTAGCCTGCGAAGTTCAAAATTTTAACAAGTTTATTTAATTTTTTGCTAGGGTTGCCACTGTTGCGTATGATTTTTAGGGTTCCGTACCCAAAGGGTAAAACGAGACCCTATTACTAAGACTCCGCTGTCCGTCTGTCTATCCCTCTGTCTCATGAACCGTGACAGTTAGATAGTCGAAATTTCATATGATGTATTTCTGATGCCGCTGTAACAACAAATACTAAAAAACAGAATAAAAAAAGACGTGTGGCACTCGGGGACTGCCACGGTAATGCTATTGCATAGCATGTCTTCAAGCCACACCTCCGAGCCCGTCGGAGTGGAGAGCGTGAGGTTTTTTCGTAACGGAATTTCTCGATTCGGTCCCCGCGCTCAAGGCCCGCGATAGAAGCTATGCAATAGCTTAATAAATATTTAAGAAGCTCCCATACAATAAGCCGTGATTTTTTTGGCGTTTTTATAGATAATGGTACGGAACTCTTCGTTGCGCGAGTCCGACTCACACTTAGCCAGTTTTTTGTACATGGCGCATGTACATACAACATACTTAGTCGTCTAGTAGGGACACGGCTTTATAAGAACTAATAATATTTTGCTGTCGCCATATACCTACCTACGTATAAAAGCCACGCGGCTTTATTATTTTGATTTAAAGCTTTTTTCTTTTTATTACAGAAGATAACGAAGAACCTTATACGTCGCTGCCTCTGGAGAAGCTTTCTTCACCTTCTAGCGATATTCAGTCCATATTACATCTCATTCCACAAGATGCACAGTTTTTATAACGGTTTCATTAGTGATGATACAATAGAAGACCACATAGATGGACTAGACACGGTGGATTTCGAAATCCAATTTGATAATATAACGTCGAATAAACGTCCTATATAAGTATTATTTTATATATTTTATTAATTAAAGCTTTAATTACTATATTATAAATACATAGTTTCATTTATATCATTAAATCCCTGTTATGTGGTTCCTTTTTGTATAAGAGAAAACCTATCAATTGATAAATGTTAAAAGGAACCACATGCACATTTTCTTAATTATCTAGAAAGTTTAAGAATATTCAGAGCAAATTTATATACACATACTTAAATAAGTCATTTATCAATGAATTTAAATAAAATAACTTTTAATTTTACTTCATCTAACAGGGCTGCAAATGTTTTTGTAAATCCTTTGATATCTCAGAAGTGCGTTTTTGCTGGGTGGTTCCTTTTTGCTTAAATACGGACAACTCATCCTCATAATGTGAATCATAATCGGTCTTACATTTAATTAATAATTAATAAGCAAGAAAATCAAAATATTACCTAATAATTTTCTATTAGGAAAATAAGATGCCTTCTTTTATTTTATTCATTATGTTGAATTTCTTACTACTAAAATATTATGTCGCGTAAATCTTGCTGAAATCGTCAAATCGTCGAATGCGATTTTAATTGTTAAAGTACATTTTAATCTTCTCAAGGAAGGATATTATCACCTAACATAGTGTTAAAAATATGTCACTTTCCTCGCTGACCTAAATATATATCAGTAAAAAACCCCGGATCGGATCAGTCATATACAATACAACAAAGGTTCTGCAATGATTCATGCAGTGGGTAATAAAACTGTAGGTATTCTGAGCAGCTTAGGTATCACAACTCACAAGGAAAAACTTTAAATAAGTATAAAAAAGTATGCAACTATGATTTGCTTGAAACGAGAGGTTTCTCTAATTTTTTGCAGTTTTTTGATGATCAAGAAAATGTAGTGTTTCGAAGAGCTTGTATGTGCGAGAAAATTTGTGGTAGTTAAATGAATTTGCAAGTGTTTGGGGGGTTTTTTGGGGGCCGAGTCACCTCCGTCCGTAGGAGTATACCCAGAACTCAGAAACCCTACACGTGGCCCCTGGGTGGTGCTAAACAGGTGACATGGTGGGAGACAGTTGTCGCGGCTATAATGACCACCCATCAGCTGAAGACGTGTCGCCAAGCGTTCGTGTTCCGGCATGAAGAAGCTGATGTAGCCATGGTGAAGACGGGTCGAATCAGTTGCGCTTTTACAATCGGGACGATCTGACGCACACTATCGTTGCTGCTTCCGGTGGCTAGTCATGGAGGGTAGCGGGATCCGAGGCACGGTGCACCGCTGGCCGACCGCTGGTCAGTAGGGGGCCCAAGTAGCGTGCTAGCCACATGTGAAAGGCTGCCCCGCCAACCAGCGAAAAATCCCAAGTTGCGCCATAGTGCCGGTTGGCGACCGGATGAGAGGGCCCTATGGACAACTTGGGGGGGCTCGGGCGTCCCCGCAGTCTCCAGACTAGTCCCCGTCATTGCGGCTTCTAAGTGTGTGTCTCAGGTCCAGTTGTAAAGCGCCTCGATTCACTGCCGTCTTCACACCTACTTCACTCTCCAAACAAATTATGAAAAAAGCAAGATACAGAAGTAAAGTTGCACAGCGGCAGCACTCCCTCTCGCTGAAAGTGGACCTCACCAATATCAGAGGTCTCCACTCAAATCTCGCTGCAGTCCACTTCCACCTTGAGACTCATAAACCCTGTATCTTGTTCCTCACGGAGACGCAGATAAGATGTCCGTCTGACTTGGCGTACCTATCCTATCCCAGCTACACCCTGGAGCACAATTTTAAAGCTCGGTCAGGTGTGTGCGCGTACGTCCGAGACGACATCTGTTGTCGGCGTCTCCGGTATCTTGAAGACCCCCATTTTTCCGTACTATGGATGCTGGTGGACACAGGCCCAGAGAAACTTCTCTATGCATGTGTCTACCGAGCGCACAGCGGAGACCAGGAGACGATCAGGCTCACAGAGTACCTAAGTGAGGCGGCGGACGCTGCTCAACACAAATACCCTTCCGCTCAGCTTGTGTTACTGGGGGATTTTAATGCCCACCACCAGGAGTGGCTTTACCCATACCAGTGCACTGACCTCGCTGGGAGAGAGATGCGTAAACTTGCTATAGCATTGAATCTCACCCAGCTGGTTCAAGGAGCGACGCGGGTTCCTGATGTTGAGAGCCACACAGCCAATTGCTTGGACCTTCTGCTGACAACAGATCCAGACCGTTACTCGGTAGCGATTTCCTCGCCGCTTGGCAGCTCCGATCACTGTCTGGTGAAATCTGTATCTGTCTACTCGCCGCCCGATCCCAGTCCTAAGGGCTCTCGGCGCGTGTGGCAATACAAGTCAGCAGATTGGGATGAGATGCGTTCCTTTTTTGCATCATATCCTTGGCGGCCTGTCTGCTTTTCTTCTGAAGACCCCTCGACCTGCGCGGATGCTGTGACTGATGTGTTGCGACAGGGAATGGAGTACTTTATTCCATTCTCCGACGTAGCCATGTCCGGCAAAGCTCAGCCCTGGTTCAGAGCCGATTGCAGACGCGCTGAAGCGCTAAAGCAAGAGGCGTATCTGGCTTGGGTTGACGCTCGACACCGCAAAGCGAGGGACGTATCTGAAAAGAAGAAAGCCTTTAACCGGGCTGCCAAGTCCTGCAAGAAGGCTCTACGGAAAGCTCAATTCGACCACGTTAGCCGCATAGGGAACAAACTGGCTTCTTACCCCTCCGGCAGTAAAGCGTTTTGGTCCCTGGCAAAGTCGGTTGAATCGAATTTCTGCCGCCCCTCACTTCCTCCACTGCTGAAACCTGACGGGACGCTGGCTCACACCGCCGTAGAGAAAGCGAACCTATTTGCTTCTCTATTTGCGGAAAATTCTCGTCTGGATCCCGCAAGCGCGAAACCTCCCAGTCTACCTGGATGCGAGGCGAAAATGCCGGAAATTCGCATCCGTCAGACGGAGGTTCTTAAAACGCTGCGGAATCTTGATGTGAATAAAGCCAGTGGCCCTGATGGAATTCCAGCCATAGTTCTCAAAACCTGTGCGCCTGAACTTACTCCTGTTTTGACACGCCTCTTTCGCCTTTCGTTGACGACTGGAATAGTTCCGAAATCATGGAAACTTGCCAACGTGCAGCCTGTGCCCAAAAAAGGCAGTCGTGCCGATCCTTCAAACTACAGGCCAATTTCAGTCACGTCCATACTCTGTAAGACTATGGAACGTGTACTGAACAGCCGGCTCCTGGCACACCTAGAAGCAAACGACCTCCTCAGTGACCGTCAATACGGGTTCCGCCGAAACCGGTCCACTGGGGATCTTCTAGCGTACGCCACCTACATCTGGAGCGAGGCCATCGAGAATCATGGTGAGGCACTTGCTGTCTCCCTTGATATCTCAAAGGCCTTCGATAGGGTCTGGCATGATAGTCTTATTGGCAAGCTTCCATCCTACGGTCTGCCAACTGGTCTCTGCGCCTGGATCTCAGATTTTCTGAGGGACCGGTCGCTCCGGGTAGTCGTTGACGGCTGCTCGTCCGACCAAATGGCTATAAATGCCGGAGTCCCTCAGGGATCAGTTCTCTCCGCAACACTCTTCCTGCTACACATCAACGATCTGCTGAAACCCGGTATCTATGGGTACGCAGACGATAGCACTGTTGTGGAGAGATATGTATCCAGCGCGCGAGCCAGTACGGCACAAATTCAGTCTCTACGGGAGGCGATGGTTGATCGCATGAACTTGTCCTTACAGGCGGTCTCCGACTGGGGCGATGCCAATCTGGTCAAGTTCAATGCGTCTAAGACCCAGGCGTGTCTATTCTCCGCTAAACGGAGTCCATTCCACCTGACTCCGAATTTCCAAGGTGTATCCGTGCCGATAACTAACCACCTCGAGCTTCTTGGTATCACCTTAACGCCTACTCTGAACTTTGGTTCCTTCATTGAATCAAAAGCCCAAGTAGCCTCAAAAAAGCTTGGAATTCTGGCGAAGGTGAGACAGTATTTCAGCCCGGGACAGTTGCTCAACCTTTATCAAGCACAAGTCCGATCGTGCATGGAATACTGCTCTCACCTCTGGGACGGTTCCGCTAAGTACCAGCTGGAGGCGCTTGAGGCGATAGAGAGGCGTGCCAAGAGGCTCATAAACGACGATGACCTAGTAGGCAAAAAGCTCCAGAGCCTCGGTCACCGCCGCAGAGTGGCTAGCTTATCGGTCTTCTATCGGATACACTTTGGAGAGTGCGCTGCGGAACTGCACGATATCGTTCCGCCATCCCCGTTCTTCTATCGATCGTCGAGGCGCACAGACTCTAGGCATCGCCATATGGTGGACGTTCCATGTACCCGGACTAAGCGGTTTGGTTCCACATTCTTTATCCGAACCGCGAGGGACTGGAACATGCTTCCTGAGTCTGTGTTCCCCGACGAGTACAACATGGGGGTCTTCAAGCGTAGAGTGAACAGGTACCTTCTAGGGAAGCGCGTTCCATCTTAGACCACATCTCAGCTTAACATCAGGCGAGATTGTGGTCAAGCGCTTCCCTATTACCAATAAAAAAAAAAAAAAAAAAAAAAAAAGTTTTAGCAGTAGGTTATAAGGAAGGGTAGGTACTTAATTAAAATAAAACAAAATATATATTTCTTTAATTTTTTATTGACTAGTTTATCATACGTTTCCAGAATTACAAAATGTATAAAAATCTACTCGATTACAATCACCTCTATAAAAAATCTTAAATTCTAATTATGTAGGAGATTCGATACAAATAGTGTGCAAACATGTAAATGGACAGTCTTTAGGACAGATCTCGTTAAGAAACGTATGACGTAATTATAATATGTGATGTTAATTTAACCAAATACTAAAAGTATATTAATTTGACACTAGACGGTAGAGTATACAACAAAATATTTTAATTATCATTATGTTAGCAACTTAAATTAAGGTTAACAGTATTTACAATAATACGTTATCAAGTACAATGCAGTCATCATAGCCTAATTTTATATCTACAGAATGTTACAAAATATTATAATCGATTGTTCTAACTAAAATAAAAATATACACAACAATAGCTCACACAATCATAGAACAAGTTTAGTTTTCCATTACAAAAAATCCTAGTATAAAATTAAAAGACAAATGCATGTTTTATAAGCGAAACAGATTTTTTAATCATTCAACTATGTTATTCTTATTGCCAATGGTTTATAATAATAAATCGATGTTAGAACTTTGGCCCAATACAAGTAGGTTCATATTATTTCTACTCGACATTAAATAAACTTAATTAATTGTCATTCTTGTTCTCTGGTGATTCTCAAACGTAATTTCTGAACGTAAGTATTTCAACATTATTTGAACCCACAAAGTTTTCTTTACCGGCTTATGATTATGGTATTATTGTTCGTAAATTAGCGTCTTAAATTGGATGCTAATTTTCTATATTTCGTGTGTCAGAGTTCGCGGTAAGATCATTAGTCATTTGAATACGAGTTCCGTTGCGTGGTTCGCGCCATGAGCCATCCCACACGCGTCGCTCCCAATAAAAGCCTTTGTAAAATTCTCTATAGCACGGAACACCCCACTTTCGACTTTCTCTTATTGATTCATAGTATGCAAAAAGATCTTTATCCGAGGTGTGGAACGAATGTACGATCCAATCACACTTTTATAATGTACCAAGATTAGAAATTCAATAAAAATTAAAACTTAACATGATACATTACTATATCGATATAAACTATTTATTGTAACAAAGTTGCAGAAAAATATTAAGTTCGTGATGAATCGAAAACATCGAAAGTTTCATAGCAGAAGTTTTCTTACTTATAATGAAACTAAATTAAGCACCAGATCAACTTTACAATGATATTCCTAATTACTTTTTAAATCTACGAAACTTACTCATAACCAAATAACTGGACAACAGTTTGAGATCACACTGTCATAATATCGGGAGAGTATTTTTATCATTTGGTGACACGCGTCCAGTTATTAGACCATGAGTAACTAATGAGCTCACTACTTAATGGTTTCATAAACGATACATGGTACACATTAAATACAATAATTTTTCTAGGCGAGTGTAAGTAAGTTTGAACAATACGATGCGTCAACCATATTTACTATACGAGATTACAAATCAAACATGATAATGAATGAGTCATACGAATTACTTAATCGTCTTAAATATCACAGAGGCATAAACGCGCTTATATAATACATACGTAGTATTTGCGGCGTTGACACCGGACGCTCGCAATTTTCCCATCATACGGCGTTGATCACAGGCAGTGTTGGAATGGGTTACATTGAACTCAGCCCAATGCTTCGCTGTGCCGAAAGGCGTGAATCAGGTAACACCTATGGAGAAAAGAAAACGTTAAGTATGCCACTATATTAGCGTGACTCATATAGGATCTCATGACGTAAAAGTGAGTCAGAATATTTCGCGGTCACAATGACCATTGACGTTTGTTAGAGGCCTTCCAACTTTTATATCCAATCGCTTGACCGCTTCTATGTTAGGGAAATAACAAAATTAAACTATGATTTGATAGGAAATTCAATAACATCCTCGAATATTTTTTCGGATGTGGTGACTGGTGAGTTTATGAAATGACTCATATTCACAAAAAGTAAATAATTGTATATCCGCCATAGAGATAATATGTAAGATATCCGCAGTATAATTATGAGTCTGCAAAATACATATATACATAATATTTAAAATACAACATGCAATATTAAAGTACGTAAGTATAAGTACTCTCGATCTTTATGTGCTCGAAAGAGCACGCAAAGCGAATCGCTATTTTCGATAATGTAGGCATCAAGAATTTAATTTATGTCTCACGGAGAGCGCGACAGAGATTTAATTCGATTGAACATTGCTTGAATTGCCGAGTGCCGGGACATTAATTTTGTCACCGTCAATTACGCAATGTCTTGTTTTTAGAAGCAAGTGCATCGTATACCTACTATTACATCACTAAATAGTTCGAAGTAGTTGGTAAATAATTAAGTTCTGTATTAAACAGCTATATTTGTGAGATCAGGGCCTTTTAATTTAAGAAAAAGCTTAAAAAGCTGTAAGCTTATTTTAAAGTTAAGGAAAATTTTTTTTTAAATCTTTATAAAGTTAAGGAAACTTCTATCTGCTATCCTATAATTAAACAATCTCTACAAAAAATTGTAAAAAATCTACTGATTTACATAAAAAATTCCAAGATCTACTATACAACTTTATGAGAAAGACATAATTTACAACTGTTAAATCAGACTTTGCACGTATCGAAATACATGATATTATTCTATATCTCGTACAGTACAGCAAGCGATTCTATTCCCCGAGGCCACAAGTAAAAGCTGGTTGTAAACGTCAATTGGCTCTATAAAAAGGATATTGAATATAGTTTTACGACACTGCATTATGGCAATAAAAATCAATGTTTATAGACGACACCTCGCACATCCTGATCACTTTGGGAAGGAATCCGTAACAAACACGCTTATTGTATAAAGACATCCTGCGGGTCTTGACCCTTTATCTGAGTTCGTATCAGTCAGACTGCATAAATGACCACGTTCATATTTAACTAGGGCTGTCGGAGCGGTGCCTGGAAATGCTTATCTTTTATTGACGGTATAAAATGTTGGTGACTATCGAACGCACTGTCTACGTACATACTTGTAACGTCATTTCAAGGCACCGATAGTCGATAGATATTAGATACAATTATAATAAGATGATACTTAAATTATAATGATAATAAGATATTATTGGACAAGGGTTGAACGATTTCTTTATAATATTGCATTAATTTTACACATATTTTGTTAACTGCACTCAGTGTGAATATGAATTTAATTAATTGGTTAACTTAATATGTAAAAAATTAATTAATGCCTTAAATAAATTGCAATTCAGTATCATTGCACCTCGTAAATATTTAACACGTTGTAAATTTGTTAAAATATGATATCCAGAGAAAGTTTAAGGCCGAAACTACGTAATTATTTTGTGATTGAGTGACACTATCTTTTGGGAGATAAAGTGCAACCTTGTTTAATATAAAGATAAGGAATTAATAATATACTTTATGTGCCCAACATGGGCGGTGCAAAACTTGGGTGGTTATTTTATATGCTGTAAAATACATAATATATTATCAAAAGCATCTTATGTATTTGAAGCAATATTCATCCGCAAGAAAGAAGAATATCTAATTTACTTTTTAATCGAATTTGATTAACTGCGAATCACAGTGACTCAACATAAATAATGACAAAGAAAAATATGTACATACCTAGAGTAAATAACTTGCTAGGTAGTTGTTTATATTTTTTAGATAGTAAAATAACGAGAAAAACAAGATTGAAAATGATTATAAATTGACTTTAATTTCCTCCACGTAAAGTAAGACTAAGTATAATATTCAGTAAGTTGTTGAACCCGGAACAAGTACATATATTAAAATATCGAAGGGATTTGAATCCTGTATTCAGTGGATATAATAATATCATGTATATATTACGATGTGGAATAATAATCGTCATAAATATTATATTTACTAACTACAATTCATAATTTGCAGCTGTCTTATTCGATTAAAATGAAGGCACGTTTGATGAATTGCCATAAAGACGATATTGAAGGATGAGTCAGTTCGTGATAAATATGTAAATGTTTGTTTTTGCGCGTACGAAATATCGTTTAGGACCAAACAAGGAAAGTATGCTTTGGTTGAAACAAATTAAGTTCATTCTTGAGTGTAGAGATGCAAAACAGGTATTGAGTGTATAAACATGCGTTTAAACATCGCGTTAAGCCTTTGTTTGATAAAGAACATTAGTCAGCTTATAAAATTAATTGATACTTACAAGCTTACGGCTTTTATAGTATTTATTTCCGAACTAGTTTAATCGTAGGTGTGTAAAAATAAAAAAATGTGTGCGTGTATTAGTGTACACACGTAAGAAGTGAAACTTCTTTATGACCTTATTTAACAAAAAAAAATACTATATGCAACTTTAAAGAAATACGTCGAATCACGCGTGGTAGGGATAAGAAAAAGATGGCGCGTAATGAAAAAATGTTACACTAAATTTTTTTCCAACCCCGATAAAGATGTTTCACTTCAAAAATCTAAATTACTTTTTTACTTTTATAATAAACTCTTACTTCTTAAGTGTTGAACTATGTACCAATACTTAACTTAACATTGATTTACACTCAAGCAAAAAACTATGGCACTTTTTTCAGAACATTTCGAGTGGCTCAATAAAAAATGGGGTCATGTGTAGCGCATTCTACTTTCACGAAGCTGGCAAAAAAGAGTTAAGTGCTTTTAAAAGGAACGTTGTGTTATTATTTTAAATCATCTTTATATAAAGTCCATAACTATTGAGAGTTTTAAATGTTGCATTATCTTGCCAATACGATAAAATGATATTATGCAAATACATATCTATATAATATACAAATATGCAATTCTGAATCATACATTTTGCGCATATTTTTATGTTTATTTACAACCACTATCACTCTGGACAATATTATAGCTTGCATAGAAACTGACAGCGAAAGATAGGAGTATCGAAGTATCGCTATCGGTTATTACGTAGCTTGAAATATGTATCGCGGTAGTAATTGTATGTTTGAGAACTGGATTCCTCCCACACGGTGTCGGGTAAACGGGAAACGATCACAAATTGTCCACAGCGTGGGCGTCTAGCAGGTACTTGTACTAGCCAGAGATTACTAAATAGTTTACTAGCTATCTCGCCTATTGGTTATCTAACGATTAACTGACATTATCCATGTTTCATGCATCTTGTTGTGTCGCAACAAAAGTTATTATAATTTAAACGTTTTGGTTTTTGCGATGATTAATCGATGCATTTTTTTTGAGATAGGTATGCGTTTTTTATTGGAAGCAAACACATGCTACTTTACAATTCAACTTTAAAATGAAGTATGACGACGACTTAAAACTATAAAGTGCAATCCAGAAAGACGCTGTTATTTTTCATAATTTAAGAACATCTTTTGAAACTTATTTTATTCCACGTTAGGATATTATTCATAAAAGTTTAGATAATAAGCAAATTTATAGTTAGGTAGTTACTCGAGAGTTGAGATATTGTTTGCCGAAATAATTAGTCACATTGTCAATAGACGCTACCAAACATTTTTATACAAATATGTGTGAATCATGAATTGTATTGTGGATTCGTTTGATTATATCTTCCTTCATATTTCAAAGAAGTTTTAAACTTACTTATTAATTAACAAAAAGACCCGACATACCATTGCATACTATGTATATCAAATTTAGAGCGAATTATGGGTAATCGAATTAACCGCAATTGTATACGTACAAAATACGAAGTCTTGCTATTTTGAACTTAATGATCATTCTAAATTGAATAATATTAGCACATGTTCGAACTGCGATCTTTCCAAGAAACTAACTGATGTTTTCCGTAGTAATATGCACGTCGAGCAAAATAATTGTGAATCCAAGTCACGTACTTTATAATTTTACAAGAAATTTTGATCAAAGTAATAAAAAGATATGGATGCTTGGATAAGGAATATTTTTTTTTTAGTATTTACACGTATCTATACTTAACCAATAGTCCATTAGGTACCATCTCTATTCTCTAAATATTATTTTGTCCATCTCTACCTCTCTACCTTATGAACAAATATAGGTAGTTAAATTAATAACAAATGATATATATTCTGTTACTGACTGTTTCCTTAAAATAAAGATGTATTCAAGTTGTTTTCAACGTAATAATTCTAGGGATTTACTATCTACGAACGCTTCCTTTGAAAGCAGATTGAATTAAATATGGGTTGTGACTTGTGGTTGATGTCATTGAGAGTTCAACATGACACTATGACTTCATCTGTTCCTGTGGTTTCTGATTGACGCATTTGTTTATTTTAAAGACAAATGTATGATGAAGTTACAAGTTATATTGCGTACATATTTTATACGCAAACACTATTTGTATGAAAGCAAACCTTACTTGAAATATACGTATTTTATTACTATCTTTTTTATTAATACTCGTACATTACAATGTAATTGATTGCAATAGTTAATCCTAAAACGTATAAATTAATGTAATCATGCGGTAGTCTCTCACTTCATACGTCAAAACCCTTACTAGGCATGATAGAGATTTGTAGGAAACGTCTATTTTGAAGTATTGAGTGCTATGTATGGGCAATGTTTGTATCTAAACGATTAATATGGACGCCTAGACGTAACATTTAATTTTAATGATCTCTGATTACAGTGCCGAGGTGGTAATAGTGAATAAGTGTTTCATAACAAGTTAATTTATACAAGATTGGCGTTATAAGTAAAATTATAGGCTTTGTTTTGTTCAATAAAATCAAATGCAAATTACGCAAGTTGGCTTTTGATCTTTCCACACTTGGTAATTTGTGTTTATTTTATCTTTATTATAAGTGTAACATATTTTTGAAATTACAGCAATTGAGCCTACAATTTTAATAATTATGTAGAGAACACGTTGTGAGTAATACGTGTAATTGTACTCATGCTACGTTATGTTTATAAAAATAGGTTTAATATAATATTTATGATTATAGCATTATAAAATATACATTTGTTTATAATTTTTGGTTCATGGCTGAAGTTTTTGTGATCGCTACTCGGCGTCAACAATCGTATCCTTGACTTTTATCAACATTAGCCGGAAAGGTCGAGTGAGCGGACTTTCACAATTCCCCTTTATATTAATTAGTTTATAAATCGATACTATTATTATAAAACAATTGACAGCCACTTTAAATTTATTATATGACTAGCGGTCCGCCCCGGCTTCGCCCGTGGTACATATGAAAAATAGATGTTGGCCGATTCTCAGACTTACCCGATATGCACAGAAAATTTCATGAGAATCGGTCCACCCGTTTCGGAGGAGTATGCAGACTAACATTGTGACACGAGAATTTTATATATAAGAAGAAGATAAATAGAATGCATTGTTAGAACAAGAACGCCTACGAGCTATCCAATAAAAAATATGAATGAAGTGTTGATTATTGTTTACTAGACAATATACTAATAGGAGACAAAGGACACAAAAACTTAAATTAAACTAGTTAATAAACGTAGTTATAAATCATTTGTCCCGTCGCTAAGAAATTCAAAATTTAATGACCATTAAGATTACTTATTAAAATCTTACACATATAATTTATAGGAGTCATAAAATACGTTTACAACTCGTAAATTGTTAAAGAAGTTAGGTAATAGGAATAAATTGGTTTATAGTCGCATTTACAAACATATTTCTCTATAAATGCTAAATAGAGAAGTATATTTATCTTACGCATGGTTATAATGAGTGCAATTTGTGGCTGTCATATAGAATCGATGCATTTAGAAGGAGAATATGTTAACGTCAACATTAGAGGAATTTAAGTTGTTGTTAATGTTTTTAGATTAACATGAACCTGTCAGCTTTTCACTCATTTACAATTTAGATATTCCTGATATCAATGTATATTCAATGTAAGTATAACTGTTATAGTCAAAACTCTTTGCCTAAGGCCAAACTTATTTGACTGGACATCGATCAAAAACGTTTTTAACTGATTTTGTCAAAAGTGGTTTTGAGTTTTGACCGACAACGAGTTTTGATTGTCACATATTGAATATTATTGAAATAACGGATCGAAATATGTCGATCGAGGATTTTGTTTTTCTAACATCAAATTCTAATTATCTTTGTTTGATTTTACAATCATATTAGTAAGGTCAAGTGTAGAATGCGTACGTTGAACTCCGGAAGGCCGCGTGCTTGGGAGGTGACTGTCTCCAGACTGATAAATATCGCACAACAATACTGTACCGTTAAGACGACACTTTAACTTAACACTTCATAGTGAGTACACTTCAATGAACATTGCGGTTCGATTGTAAAGATGATACCGTTTTGGTTATCTAAAATACTGTTGTTGATGTATTATTAAAAGTGGAAAATACTAATATAGTAGGCAGGTACGATATCATTAATTTTGTAAAATATTATGGTGTATGAAGTAAGGTCAGGATTTTTTTTAAGAATATCAACGCAGCGTTACTGCGTTACAGAGTTGGAACGCAGCGCTATATTATGTTTAAAAAAAGATAATAAAATTTATATCTTCAGAATATTTTACACGTATTTCCGAACATAAATATAATGCACATCTTAAAAGAACTGTTGAGTCGTGATAAATGTTATCCGGAAAAGTCGCAGTATGAAGAAACTTTACAAGAATGACTGCAATATTTTGCTTCTTGGTAGGTGTAATATAAAAACACATGCTGATAATATTTCCTCGACAATTCCACTTCATAATGCATATTCAATATTTATGATTTTTTTTGCATTCAGTGCACTTGTTAATCTTGTAATTATACATAACTCAATCAAGGATAAACCATGGCGCCGCGCCAGAGCGCCTTTTTAATAAATAATCGAGTGTAATTTAAACAAAGAATGTGATTTGTTCTGCATAAAGTTATTTATTGTAACATATGATTATAAATTTAATAGTTACCTATAAGCAATCATAATGTGTCACACTTATTATTTTGTTGTGCACATAATATTACATGCATATTGTTAAGGTTAGAATAATACAAAATACTTATTAGAATATATTTGTTGCGGTTGCTATACTACAAGATTTTACCGACAACAAAGTAATTTAAATAAATGTGATCACTAAGCCTGTACATATTTTATGTGGTTATTTAGTAAGACGTACACATTTTTTCAGAGAAAGAAAGAAAGAAAAAAAGCTTTATTGCCAACAAAAACTAAGACTATCTTAACTTAAAAAGTAAACACATATTAGGCAATCGGAACAGACTCAGCCATGCTGTGCGGGCTAACACCCGAACAGCGCTGATTTTCAGTCTGCCCGCATATTTCCGAGGCCCTACATTTATATAAATTATAATAAAAAATTACATCTATAACTGTTCCTATCAATAAAAATAAAAATTTATAAATACATCTACATATTGTGTACATAATATATACATATAAATATTATAAAATAAACAATATTAATATATGTACTTACATAGATATACCTAGTGCTTATGGTTAAAGGACTTATCACGTAATCTGAATTTAGTAGCAAATGTTAGATATATTTTTTTATATAATATAGTTGATATAATTTATTGCATCTATATGCTACATATTATGGCAATAAAAAGTCTATTGTATATTTTATAATTTTTATGAACGCTTTACAATTTATATGAACATATAAAAATTATATTGCGACAGCTCATTGAAACTACCTTCGACAACAAAAAAGGCAAACATGTTTGGATTAAATCAAGCCTAATAAAATAAATAAATATAAAAGAAGGCCGAATAATATAAAATCCTTATAAACAAGATGGTTCATGAGTATTTTCTTATTGCAGAACTAAAGATTTCTTCCTCTACAATTAATCAAAGATGAAAAAATTTCAACTGAAGATTCTCAAAACTTTAAAAGTAAAATAATTTCAGGTCACTCAAGGATTCTCAACAAGAAATGTACACATCGTCTCAAGTGACTGTCAAAAAATCTGTACAGTTATCTCGAATAAAAGGGGTCGTTGACAAGCTTCAAGCGAAATAATTCACGAGTAAGGTGCATACTTGGAGCTCACACATGCGCGGACAGTTTTTTTTTAATCTTTGCAACTTCGCGCGTAAATTTTATTTATAGTTCGGAGTTGGACGGACTAAATGCAGAAAACTTTTTGAAAGTGGATATGTGAATCTCGTTATATTTTAAGTTCTTATGCTATAGTCCTTTTCATTTAGGATGATTCCTGTGACACTTCATCGTGTTCCGAATTACGTATTTTATGTTAAAAAAGTCAAAATAATTTTAGTGCATAATATTTTTATTTTATGGCGGCATTATTACCAAAAATATAAAAATGAAACATCTTAAGCTTATAAATCAAAAACAGTATTGTTTAGTTTAATATAATGAAAAATAAAATAAAATAACACAAAAATATAATACCTACGCAATTCGTGTACATGAAATGGATCGTTGAAAAATCATAGAGTTGGAAAATCATATAATCGGCGCCCATCTTGTGATCGTTTGTCAATCGAGTCAATCGTCTGTACGAGTACGTCAGCCTTGTATACAAGTTGCATTTTTATATTGATACTTTACGTGGTATTCTGTTATTTTTACTAATTGTTATTTTTGACTTTTTGTTGCTTTTGTTTGCTAAGTTTCCTTAGTTAATTGTTGGCGAAATGCCGAAAAAACTAATTTTGGTACTTTATTCAAATCGATTTCATTTCCATATAGAATATTATCGATTATCGGAAACAATTGATACGATTTCAGTAACCGACATCTCTACACGTGTCAAAAATCGATGTGTCACAGAAATCATCTTAGGTGGAAAGGACTTTAATACAGTATTGTAGTTCTTGTGTCTACTTTTAATCAAGCTTTTGATACAAGTTAAGTATATACGTACTTTAAATACTTAAATATAATGGAAAATACAAAGAAAAAGGACGTCTCTACAATTTAATAAATTCATTGACGTAGTTATCGTATTAATTTTTTATGCTCTCTTTATAAGGATACTAGCGACCCGCCCCGGCTTCGCACGGGTGCAATGCTGATACTATTATACACTACAGAAAAACTGTGAACGTTGTATATGTCGTGGTCATATCGTAGATTTGATCATTTCATGATATGAGTGGCCATTTCACGAAATGGTCGCATTTCATGAAATGGCCAACATGGTTTGGTCAGATCGTTAAATCGTCAACGTTTCACGATATGGTCATCCACATTTGGCCAGATCGTATAAAATATATAAAGTCCATAAAACATTAAAAAATTCTGAATATTTTTAGAACTTGTTTATTGTCATATAAGTTAGTGCCACGGCAGTGGCCGGCGAATTCCAGAAGCGAATGGTTTTTGCAATAGAAAACATTTAGGTTAGGTTAGGTTAGACTTTAATAAAGAACGCACGAGCCGAGCGAGCAAAGCGAGCGTGCCGCGGTAGCGGCCGGCGAGTGCCAGAAGCGAATCGCTTTTTAAAAAAGGAACAATTATAATAACATAGGATATATAAATATATTTATGTAAACGATTTTAGACGCATTTTTTCCTCAATATAAGATATCCGCATTTTCCATAGTACTCGAACCTCTTCGTCGTAAATTATTTGCTATGACTTTCTTCATATTGTAATAAAATGAACTATGAAGTTTTAAACTGCGAATAATTAAATTTTCGCCAGCGCGGCGGCCGCCATCTTATCACATAAACACAGCGCTTGCAGCGCCTCTACCAATAATTAATGTAACTATTTTACGATATGATCAAATAATTTTGATCATTTCATGAAGAAACCGCGCGTTTAGTGGGCCATATCGAGAAACGATTTCTTATCATTGATCAAACCACCAACCCAAACCACATCATGATGTGGCCAATAGACATTCGAGCATTTCATGAAATGCGACCATTTCACGAAATGATCGATCATATCATGAAATGAGCAAATCTACGATATGACCACGACATATACATAGCGGCCCGGCCGGCCGGTACCTACCGCCGCAAATGCTAAGTCCCGCAATTTTTAAATCTGTAATATCTTCAAAAATATTCACTTAAATCATACGGTGTAAAGGGCCATATAGATCTATATTAAATGAACAATGTATTCAAGGTATTTAATTGGTTAAGGATTAATGCAGTATTGGTGAAAATCGCTTCGAAAATTAGCTATTATTTGTCGTAAAAAGTAAATGACAAAAAAATGTTATTGTGGGTTTATCCATAAGAGATAGACATATACCATCGCGGACTTTTCTGTAGACCTTTTCAATGTGTATAATACTTAGTACATTATTTTGATAAAACTCGTAGGGTTCAGCCTGCGTTTGCAATATAAGCGGAAAAAATGTAATTTTTTACGACATCCCATTAAAAACCTCAAAAATAACAGTACTTCTCCACTATTTAATGGATGTTATTATACATATAAACCTTCCTCTTGAATCACTCTATCTATTAAAAAAAACCGCATCAAAATCCGTTGCGTAGTTTCAAAGATTTAAGCGTACAAAGGGACATAGGGACATAGGGACATAGGGACAGGGAAAGCGACTTTGTTTTATACTATGTAGTGATGTAGTAAATGTTTCCTTAAGATCATAAAGATAATTGAATGAGTTTGCCGTATATAATGCGGATATTGTGAAGTTTTTTTTATCCATATTGAAGATATATTACGTCAACACATGACTGATGAATAGAGGAAAATTAAATAAAATACACAAGTTTGCGCTAAGTATAAAGTTGATGCTCAAGAAAGAATGAAAAGGTTAACTTTCTGTGACACATCTTGTTAAAAATGACAAATCGTGTTAATAGACTGCTATGTATACATTTTAGGAACATGAGTTTAAATCTAGTCAAAAGATCCATAATACGTCTTATTTCGTACATATAAATTTCACTCCGTTTAAAAATTAATGAGATCATTACTTATAGTGAAAAAAAAAATCTTTCGCTGGTTACCTATCTTAATCTCGAATTTTAATATTCCGAATATCATAATCCAGAAAACGTTTGGACATTTTTTCATAACCCCGAATTTTAATATTTCGAAGTTTTGTTTGCCATATAATCGCAACTCCGAATTTCATTTGCCCATTTCTTCATTTGTACGACGTTTTACAATCCAGACGAATGAGTTCCAGACATACGAAATCTAAATGCACAAAATCCAGATGACCGTAATCCATATGCACGAAAGCCAGATTTTTAAAACACAAATTTTTGAAATACAGTTGATTGATATCCAGACAATGTCCAGATTTTTGAAATTCAAATAAACGATATCCAGAAAAACGAAATCCTTCCAGGGGGTCGCAGCACGAACCTAACCTAACCTACTGAATAGATTTTAACACTTAATCCTTTCTGTTGGGCAAGTAAAACAATAGCGAGTCGGTTCTGGCACTCGCCGGCCGCTGCCGCGGCACGCTCGCTTCGCTCGCTCGGCTCGTGCATGGGGGGTCACAGTTCAAACCTAACCTAACCTACTGAGTCGAATTTGACACTTAAACCTTTCTGTAATGGGCAAGTAAAACAATAGCGAGTCGGTTCTGGCACTCGCCGGCCGCTGCCGCGGCACGCTCGCTTCGCTCGCTCGGCTCGTGCATGGGGGGTCACAGTTCAAACCTAACCTAACCTACTGAGTCGAATTTGACACTTAAACCTTTCTGTAATGGGCAAGTAAAACAATTTACTTACTGGTAATGTTTATTTTCAGGCAATAGTAAAGGGATAATCACGATTGTATGGGAACCAAATAAAGAGATTATGAAAATCTGGCAATAGTTTATCTGTTATACGATTATATGGGAACCAAATAAAAAGATTATGATAAGTTGGTAATAGTTTATTTGGAAAATGTTACGATGGGAAACAAAAAAAAGTATTCTGAGAATCTGGTATAACTATATCTGTATTATGAGAATACGGGAAACAAAAAAATACTTTTTAAAAATCTGGTTTTGGTGCATCTGGAAATTGATTCATCTGGGAAATTAAAAAAGGAATTTTAAAAAGTTGTCATTCATAACATCTGTCTTTTAAAAGTTCTAACAACCGTTTTCGGGATTTTAAGATTCGGGTAATAGAAATTCGAGTTTTTAATAGGTTACCTCTTTGCGCTACATGTCCTTGATATTTGGAAACTTGAATTTAACATGCGCACAATATAATATGAAAAATTTATAAAAAAAAACCTATTCATATAATAAAATTCGCGCGATGTGGTAGAGCCACAATGCACGTCTGCAGCAAGTCACGTACCCCAATTCGCGACTTGATTGCTACTATTTATTGCAAGTAGTAACACAATCCCGGCCCCTCCGATGTTTTACACATAAATACATTATACTTGTTTAACTGTTTGTGTGAAATAAACACTTTATCCTTGCAGTATAGCATTATAATATATAATATGTATATCTGTTCTGTGTCCTTATTAAAATTAAAAATGCAAAAGTATTCTAATTTGTCTTTCTTTCACGTAACAATGTAGCGATTTTATAGTATGATTTTTGTGGTGCGAAACTGCGAACTGCAACTAGTGTCGTTGTCACAAATTGGCTAGAAATTAACCTAAACTCGAAAAGTTTCCGTTCTAATGTATAAAAGGGTAAAAAATATATTCCAAATGTTGCAACATTGCTATCTATAATGGATAGTGCGATAGTGCGAACAATTCGAGTATTTTGTTTATTATATTTACTTGACCTTTAGTACGAGATAAAACGGAGCCAAAGTAGGTTGAATCTGAGATATTCAACTCACTTAAACGACCTTGTTTTGTGGTTGCAGTGTACTTAATAATGCATTTATTTTTAGAGGAGATATTTATGTTTTACGCAGGTGATAATGCAATAGTTATATATACAGGAACTTATAGTTCTGTAGGTAAAACTTTTTGCATATGAAGAAAAATATTTTTTACCCTATGAAACTGTAAGCTACCTGCTTATAATTTATACGAACTTGAATAAGAAAATAACAAAAATTTTAAACAGATTTTGTTAATTTAACTTAATTTTAATGTAATTATAATTTTCTCTACCTCAATTCTAAACGTCCATCGAATATAAAAAAATATTCAACTAATCATATTTTTGTATTTTTCCGTCAAAATATTAAAAATAATTTAAAATAGAGAAAATTTCTAGGAAAAAAAAAACAATTTCCGAGAAGCCATAGCGGAACTTGTAATAAAATGCGTTCATTTAAAAATGTAGTATGGATAAACAAATATTTTTGTGAGTCATTTTGCCCATACACAATTACGGTACACAAGGTCAAATTAATAAGTCCATTTGAACAACTCGTCCTAGATAAGATTTGTGAGTTACGTACGTTTATCTAATAAACCAAATTAATATTCAAATCTTAAGATTGATGTGGTCATTGAGGATGAAGCCGAGGTTTTGAAAAATAAATAAATAGAGCAATATACTACCACTTGATTGTAGTAGTGATCGGTCCTTCGAGACCAATGGTAAATATGTACTTTATAGTCTAAAATCTATACTTCACTACATAGTATAAAACAAAGTCGCTTTCCCTGTCCCTATGTCCCTTTGTACGCTTAAATCTTTGAAACTACGCAACGGATTTTGATGCGGTTTTTTTTATAGATAGAGTGATTCAAGAGGAAGGTTTATATGTATAATAACATCCATTAAATAGTTGAGAAGTACTGTTATTTTTGAGGTTTCTAATGTGATGTCGTAAAAAATTACATTTTTTCCGCTTACATTGCAAACGCAGGAACCCTACGAGTTTTATCAAAATAATGTACTAAGTATTATACACATTGAAAAGATCTACAGAAAAGTCCGCGATGGTATATGTCTATCTCATAAGGATAACCCAAAATAACTTTTTTTTGTCATTTACTTTTTATGACAAATAATGGCTAATTTTCGATGCGATTTTAACCAATACAGCATTAATCCTTAACCAATTAAATACCTTGAATACATTGTTCATTTAATATATATCTATATGGCCATTTACACCGTATGATTTAAGTGAATATTTTCGAAGATATTACAGATTTAAAAATTGCGGACGTAGCGTTTGCGGCGGCACCGGCCGGCCGCCCGGCTTTCTATTTTATACCCGTGCGAAGCCGGAGCGGGCCGCTATGTTTTTATATACGTTCACAGTTTTTCTGTAGTGTATTTAGTATCAGCATTGCACCCGTGCGAAGCCGGGGCGGGTCGCTAGTATATTATAAAGCTGAAGAGTTTGTTTGTTTGAACGCGCTAATTTCAGGAACTACTGGTCCGATTTGAAAATTATTTCGGTGTTAGATAGCCCATTTATTGAGGAAGGCTATAGCCTATAAGGCTATATATCATTACGCTATGACCAACAGGAGCGGAGCCACACTCGTGAATTCGCGAAGCGCAGCTATATATGTATAAGAAAGTATATTTAGGAAACTTACCAACTACCACTTCCCATACGTAGGATTCTTGAACGATGACGTAGGCGGTTTATACAGCGGGTTCTCCCCCGTGCAGTCCTCCGCGCCGATGTTCTGGTACAGCGGGTCGGCGAGCGGCAGCGCGGGCGGCCGGGACCGGTACACGAGGTAGCCGCCCGTCGCTGCGAGTGCTAGTACTGCGACTATCGCGCACAGCACGATGGGGAGGGTCACTGTGGGTAATATCTTGGTGTTTAAGATGTGTCAGTAGTCAAAGATGTATGAAAAAAGGTGGGTTCACGTAGATCGGGTAGCCTTGCGAAGGCACGATGGGAAGGGTTACTACAAGCACTTAGTGCTTTACTAGTTGTGTGAATAGTCAATGATGTATGAAAAAAGGCGGGTTCACGTCAATTCACAATCGAGTAGCCTTGCGAAGGTACGATGGGGTGGGTTACTGTGGATGATAAGTTGGTGTTTAAGCTGTGTCAGTAGTCAATGATGTATGAAAAAAGGTGGGTTCACGTAGATCGAGCTGTCTTGTCGTATATGTGCATGTGGCTCGACCGAGGAAAGTAAGTGTCTTGGTGTTTAACTATCTATCATTTAGCGGCGACAAATTAGTGGATCTACACAAATCGAGGAGCCTTGCGAAGTATTATGTGGTTGTGACTCGTTCGTGGTGTTGCCTTGTGTTTAAGACGATACACAAAAAAAAATGTACTGCTTGGCGGGCGGAGTCTAATAGCTCGCTATCGCGAACGCGGGTGTGCGCGAAGTCATTCTTGCAAACTCGCCGCGCTGCCGCTGGCCGACTCGGGACAAACATGTATGGAGTCGTCATACAGTTATAATATTCTTATACATATATTTAATTGTTGATTTATTGGTTTTATTTTCTTGCTTATAAACAAATAATATTCTTTTTAACAACTACTTAGACATTATTAATAATTATTATTATTTCGTAATGTTTACTTTATTACAAAATAATACAGGTTATAAATAATCTTTAAAATAACAAAAAATATTGTTACTCTGAAAAAATGAAATGGTACTCAATAACGCGGACTACTGAATGGATTTAGATAGAATTTGATGCTGACGTAGATATTACGTCATGCCCAGAAATGAAAAGTAATATTTCTGAAAGAAGTTATAAACCCTAATTCTTCTCAGTCAAAGTCAAGAGTGGAAGATATCACTAATACTTACAGTAAAACTGATGCGAAACTTTGGATGTTAATTTGTATATTTTTTTGTTAGTTGTTACTTAATCACGTCAAGAGTACATTACCAATTTTGATAAAATATAGCTAATTGCCTGGATTTACACATAGGATACTTTTTATCCACTTCTGTGGGATAAGACAGGATTCACGATATAATCTAATTCCACGCGGGCAAAGCCGCGGTCGGAATGATATTTTTTTAAATAAAAAAATTGTTTAAAAAAAACACAAAATATATTGACGCATGTATTTATTTTTTGCACTCTATTATAATTGTAATTATTCATTACAAATAATCAAAATAAAATAGCCAGAACAAAGTTAGGCCCTGGTAGGGTAGGTAGGCAGGTACAGCAATGTGAGACGAACACTGGCTTATTTATACCAATAATAATGTATTATAAACATTAAATTAAGTTTACTTTCTAACAACAAAAATACATAATATTAGCTAATGTGAAAGCGAATCAACCAATCATCCCACAAAAATGAAATGTGCACACAAATATTCATCCAAATCGGTTCATGTCATTAGGAGGAGTGACTGCAGCGCCATCTTCCGGGCCCAATTGTGTTTCCAGATCACCCAGGAACTCAATTTAATATACTTACACAAAATTTTTCGAAATGAAAACTCACATTACTATGTAAATATGAATATAAACCTGTTTTATTACTAAGCAATTTCCCGCACAGGTGTAGTAAGTATAAATGAAATAAATATCAACATCAAATTCTTTATACAACATACTTATCTACCACCTTCTAAGAAATGTAATTCTTGAAATTATTTCGTATTTTTTTAAAATATAATACTACTCCAATGAGCTCCTGTTCCATATTATGTCCACCATACTTCCACTAAGTTCACCATGATTTTTAATTTCTTTGCACTTTGTTGCTTTCTGCTAAAAATGGAATCATGCGATAAAACCAGTAGAGCTTTGATAACATACATTTTTGACTGAATAAAGGTACTTACGAAGGAGTGGATTCACATTGTGAACAATCAGTGGGTTTATTTTCCTTCTGGATTCCGGATTTCTGAACAGATTATTTATGCTATAAATGAAAAAATCTTACACATTCGTTATGTACTTAAAACAGGGGTACATATCAAACATCGTCTATAATACAATTATCATCAAATTTAAAATAAAACCAACTTACTTCATTAATTTGTTCCAATTGTAAGCATTCTTTTTCCTCCAACCTTTATGTTTCTTCTTCTTATTTTCTTTATTGTCCCCATTTGTCTCATTTTGTCTTATCGTGTTGTCACCCTTTTTTACGATTGCGCGAGCGACACAAGTTCCCCGTGTGACGGCCGTAGCGGGAATGACTCGTGCAGCGATCGGGGTAGGAAGGTACAGGGCGGCTCTCGCTATATTGGCTGGTCGCGCGCTAATTTCAAGTATTTCTTGTTTATTTCAAAACCATCGCATATTTCAAAATTCTAACACGGTAGACGTATAGGTTGTATATTTTATAGTTAATATCCAAAAAGTCGTAACTTTACGATTGTTATTTTGAAGATGCCAGAGATTAAAAAAAAATAACAATGATAACTTTGTATTTTTTTTCTATCGAGAAAATATCATGGAATCACGTTTCTAAAACGGTAGACGTATTGTGTTACTATTGAACTTTCTTGTCAAGAATTTTCATCACGACAACTTTAATAATATAAAAATTACGAAGGTTTGAAAAGGGCCGTAAATGTTAGAAAAATTAATTCATCACCTTAATTAGCTGTGTCAAGCTGTGTGTGGGTTCACATAGAGCCAAGAGCCGCACGAGCATTTCGGCCGAGGAAAATGGCCCACGCACTTTCCTCTACCGAGCCACATGCACATAACACATTGGCCAAGCTGTTTCACAAAATGCTTCACGATGCTACCTACTCGATCAGTGTGAACTCGCCTAATCGACATCAAACGATAATCAACAATCTTGAATGAATTCTAAACTGTACCCGTGATCCCCTAGGATATGTCAGCGCAACACAGAGTTTAGTCCGATATAAACGTTTATTGTATCGTCATTTGCTGGATAATAATATGCAAGAAATCTTGCGGGTGTAGTAATTTGCGTGAAAATAGTGCAATCTGTGATCAATTTCAATTTAAAAATATAAACTCTACCTACTGGATTTCAGAAATACTATTTTTTAAACCAACCGCAATTCTAAGTCAATACAGATGTCGAGACCATAGTGAAATAAAATACGTGCAAAATACTACATTCAAAATCCTTTTTTATTATTAAATACATAAGCTTATAAGCTAACGAATCCCGAAAAAATAATTATGAACTCGCTGTCGTTTAAACAGAATTAGATTAACGGCTATGCAGTTATGGTGGCACGGACAAACAAATACATATTACATACTTACTTTATCATAATATCACTAATGATGTTACCATTTGTGGAACAGAGAACGATATATCCAGGGTTGGAATATTGAATACAACCGACAGGGACAAAAAATATGAGACAAGACAGCTGGTGGTCGAGTATTTGTTTTGCGTTCAAGTTGCAACTGTGTAAACGGATTACACAATATCACGCTTGGTGATGTTATGAGACCATAAATTGTAATATTTATTCATACAGAAATGTTTATAATGAACGATATTTGGTTCCTGAATGGATAAGCCAAACATTACAAAGAATCATAAATTACAGATGACAAAATAAACAGGGATAGTAAAGAATGCAGCGTTTGTATTAGCATATTTATGTTCGCCAGTCACATTGTTTTCGTTTCTGTTGTGAGAAGTTTCGGTTTTGGTGTACTCGCAACTAGCTTATTTTGAGCGTCAAAAATATTCTTGATATTTAATATTGAATGGCCATCACCTGCGCTCAATATATTTTTATAATATTGTAAAAAATTACACGAGAGGCCGAGTTAAATATTAGTTTGAATGTAATAAGAATGTACTGCGATTCTACACAGCTTCCTAATTGATGTAGGTAGTTGATAAGAAATCGCAGCAAGTAAACGACTATATTAGCAAAGTGAAGGTAGTTGGGTCGAACGTCGTTTAAACAACGTCCGATCCCGTGGGCACGATTCGTACGAATACGCCACGAGTCAAAGGAATTTATAGTTAGTTTTCGACAGCTAAACATGTTTTGACAGGAAATAGTGAAAACTATTGATCTAAAAAAATATTAAATCAAAAAAAAAGCTACCTTTAAACATAATAATATAGAGCTAGCGCGCAAGAGCAGCTTCTGTCTCCGCAACTATTTTGTCTCTCCCATCAACTCCATGGGCTACTTGAAAGTGCGCTCACCTAGCGACGCAACTCCAGGGAGACTTTTTTAGTCTCCCGGGAGTTGCGCTCAGCTAGCTCTACTGTTTAAAGGTAGGTTTTTTTTGAGGGTAGGTGTGTGCCTTGCTTGACGGATTTTTGTGTGCTCTCCAAAATAATTTAACTTTTCATATTTAAAGTGTTTATTGCTTAGAGTATGTATCTATTACTATAGAGCTCGGGCACGCGAGTATGAACTGTAAGCACCGTGACCGGTATAAAAAGTCCCGAACTTGCGAGGTCGATGTAGAGGAAGGAAGGTGGAATTTTTCCATCGAAAAAGGGAGGATCCTCGACCACTCTACTCAACTGGCTGGCCGTTAAGGCCCCGATGGATGATGTCGGAAAGTTGTATATATATGTGCTCTGTAGCGAAAACATTTCGCTTGCGCGATTCAGAGCGTGGTGTCGCTATAGCTGACGGTGTTGTATCAAAATTTTACATTTATCATGGTTAAAAGTGTAGTACCAAGGTGTAAACATGATTCTCGGAAGCAAACTAAAAAAAAAATTGAAATTTTTTTTCATCAGTAAGTAATACTTACATTTAAAAAAACATTATTTAAACAAAATTACTAAAGATGTGAAAGGGGGTTGCGAGAATCGCGCGGCGGGTGGAGGCCGCTCGGAATACCACGCCTTCCGCTTCATCCCTCCCCGCGTTAAATATCTAATTGCAGATTTCCGAAATTCTGTGTATAATTTAAAATTAAGATATGTATTTTGCTACTATTATATTGAATTTACATTTCATTATGTTCATTTGGGCTTAAAGATTGATCAACCGAGCACACACTAGTGTTAGGCAGTGAGAAAATTAATTAATAATAAAAATAATATTAGAGTACATTCAAGCGGGCCCTTGATCTGAATTTTTAGGAAGTAACCGTTGATAACATCTCATAAATAATACCTTTACTGTTAAAAAGTTACATTCACCCACAGATGCGTTGGTCATAGATGCGTACATCACTATATAAACGCTTCATCTATGGGGCACTTCACGCGAAGCGGACACAGATTTTTGGGTCAGGTTTCCGATTTTGGTTATATTTTAGTATGTTACACCTGTATAATATATCCTCGGTATGTATACGAAATATTTTTGCATTTAGAAGCTTAGTTTTTAAAATACAGGTCTTTGAAGATGTCAGCAAGCGCGAGGCATGCATGACTTTGAATGTAATTATCAGTTAAAGAAAAGGATTTTTTTAATAAATAGATGACTGAATAATAATCCCCATTAAAAAACCTTTTTATTCTCATATTTTTTATTTCGAATTTATTTTTAAATTCCTAAGAAAAATTAAAAAATATTTTTCTTTGTAATTTTTTACGAACTTAGCATATTTTTAAATTTTTTAAAGATCATTAAATAAATGGCTTATATTATGCATATACTTCATGCCAAGTTCTACAGTGGTCATCGCAGAAGTTTCGAAGCTACATGTACTATAATGGCGAAGCGCGGCAATATCCCCATACTAGCCCTAGTTGGTTAGCGCGACGTTCTGCAGTGGGGATGCAGATATATGGGGATATTGCCGCGTTTCGTATATTTAATAGTAGAAACTTTACCTGACGGCATCTTGTTTCCTTTAGTTATTCTATAAAAATATTCACAAATTTTTAAACTTTCATCAGCTACAAAGTCACAATGGCTGCAGTCAAGGAATCACTGACAGAGGTGACTGAATTATGATACGAGTTCGGTATTCCAAGATGTTGGACCCTTGAGAGTATTATCATCCGGACCTCTGACAGTATGCGCCACAGAGTCGTTACATCCGAAGAACTTGACCTAATCTGACTCTTTATTATTTCTTTCTTAAACGGATCTGCTGCTGCATTTATCACCTCTCGAGCCAAGCGTCTTATTAAGTGAATTTCGAGTTGATTTCTGTGTTCTCTTTGAGGTTATACCACCATGCATATGTACTATTTTTCCTTTTAAATCATTCTTTTTATTTTAGCTCATGACCTGTTTATCTCATTCTTCTCTAAATTATTCTTAATCTGTGGTATTATACCTGCTTAAAAAATTTTTAACCCTCTCACGTAAAATTTATAGTTTTTGATCACTTTTGACTTTCCTTCATTTCAATGTTATGTCAATTCGCTGTTTTGATAATTGCTCAGATAATTGATTGTGAAATGTCATTATGTCAGACTCACATTCCTAATTGTCATTTCTCATTTCTGTCAATGTTGCCACTTAATGAATTTGTGAATTCACTACAGTACATTGCAGGACATTGCATTGGCAGAATTGTGGCAACGCGAACGCAGTACTGCCGTTTATTAAAAATATCGAATTGAATTAAATTAATTTATTCATTTTTAAATCGCGTCAAAGCGCCAATTTGTACGGTGAAGATTCCTTTTGTATGAAATTGTACATATTCTGTGCATTGTACAATAAAGTGTTTTATTAATATTATTATAAAAAATAAACTTTAAAAAAGAAGTAAATAAATAGGCAGTCTACCATTTAGATTTGCTTTCGCTTGACTAAACTTTGAAGATTTTGTCTTTAATTTGCTATATTCTTCATATTTATCTAGCTGGTCTTGAAACAGTTTAATTTTATGAAACTGTTTCACTAACTTTATAAACAGTCTTGAAACTGCTTCATAAAATCAATTCACCAACTTAATATAAGTACACTATGTAAAAATAATATTTAATAGATAACTTACAATTAACACCGCCTCCAACGACTTGTTTCTCCTCAACAGGATTGCAGGACTTGGTGACCATGTAATACGTATCATCATTCGCGTCTTTCATCGCTACGTATTCGAAGAAGCATCCATCCAACGTATCATTGCAAGTGACCCAGACATTTCTATTGAAATCATCTTTTTCTTGGATCAAGCTTTGGTTATAAGGCTTATGGATGAGGGGGAAATGGCATAGATCACATCTCCCAGGCATCGGGTTTTTGAAGCAATCGTCACAATCGTTGGTTATTGTGCAAATGTCAGCGCAATAATTGTCCTTGTCGAAGTATTGGGAGCCAACTCTGTCGGTGAAGCAGACGCATTCGTCGCAAGCGCTGCACACTCCGTTGCCGGAGCATTCCACCTGAGGGAGATTTGATGCTATAGATGTTTTTTTATGATGATTTAGTGTTTGATGGTTCATTTAGAGTAGATTATTTTGCTAATAGTAACGTGGTTGTATTATTAGAGGACGAAGAACTAGTTCGTAGTGAGATAAAAAATACAAGTGTTTATTCAAGATCTTGATAGAAATCTTGAGAAACAATATAAAGTAGAAGTTATGGGCTTCTCAATTTAAGTTTATTTTTGTTACAAAAAAATAAAATTACAGTGAAAATAATCGTGAAAGGCTTTAACGAATGCTATAATTTGTTGTACTTACATCGCTTCGAGTGGAGTCAGTGCAAGGGACATCACCGCGTTTCTTGTGACAAATCGGAGTTTCGCAGAACGTTCCTGTCCTAAAGAATAAGAAATAATTAAATAATTATGAACTACATACTTTCATTTTTTAATCTTTCTTAACCTCTTTAACGCTTGTAACTTTTTCATCTACATTGTTAATTTATAATCAATTTTAATATAAGCCAATATAACGTTTATGCAAATAGCTTTAAGGATTAATGTCCATTAAAAAGCAATACTTCAAGCTAACAGTCGTATTCAGAACAGCTAATTGATATTTTCAAGGTGAAACGTTTATAGCGCTTTAACAGCTTTTTGCGATACATAAGGTGAATATTGATTTGTACAATTGTTTCTATGTAGATATACTAGATAATATTATACTGTTATTGTAAATAAAGGATGATGCATGATATGAAAGGAATAGAGGATTGGAATAAACAGCTATTTGACTGTTGTTATTCTGTCTTTTTTTAAACTTTATTCGTAAGAGTTGCGTTTAAGGGCGCTTGTGCACTACAAGGAATTTTACTGTCCGGCATTCCGATTTTTTACGGTCCGGTGTGGCATGAAAAAACCGATGAATTGCTTGTGCACCTGTCCGTCTTTACTCGGATCAGTGCGGTACAGTTCAAGGAAGTTTGGCGGTATAATGCTATCATAAATGATTGTTTTTGTATTTTACAAGAAACGAGTAAAAAATATAGAAGGTGAAATATTATATTACTTCATTATAATAAAAAGTAAAGTTCCGTAAGAGATTTAAAATGCGTGTTTCACTTATTTATTTTAATCGGTGACGAGGAGCTAATTAAGCTATTCCCACTTGAACTTTAACTTACCAACACTTACTTAGATAATAATTATAGGTCAATGCTTGGTCAATGTATATAAAATAACAATACCGACTTCTCAAATCTCATTGCCAACTAAAAGAAAGTAAAACAAGAGCTTGCTTTTAATTGGCATATGCAGTAAAAACAGTAAAATCCAAGCAAGTGGGCATTCGAAAACAATTATACCTACAGCGACTCGTAGACACAAAAAACCATCCGGAATAGGGAAAAGTAAAATGTCGGACAGTAAAATTACGTATAGTGCACAAGCTAGTATATAGATTAATGGCGTGCCATACCGGACCGTAAAAAATCGGAATGCCGGACCGTAAAATTCCTTGTAGTGGACAAACGCCCTAAGGGCGCTTGTGCACTACAAGGAATTTTACTGTCCGGCATTCCGATTTTTTACGGTCCGGTATGGCATGAAAAAACCGATGAATTGCTTGTGCACCTGTCCGTCTTTACTCGGATCAGTGCGGTACAGTTCAAGGAAGTTTGGCGGTATAATGCTATCATAAATGATTGTTTTTGCATTTTACAAGAAACAAGTAAAAAATATAGAAGGTGAAATATTATATTACTTCGTTATAATAAAAAGTAAAGTTCCGTAAGAGATTTAAAATGCGTGTTTCACTTATTTATTTTAATCGGTGACGAGGAGCTAAAGCTATTCCCACTTGAACTTTAACTTACCAACACTTACTTAGATAATGATTATAGGTCAATGCTTGGTCAATGTATATAAAATCACAGACTAATAATAATATACTACGTATACAAATAAAATAACAATACCGACTTCTCAAATCTCATTGCCAACTAAAAGAAAGTAAAACAAGAGCTTGCTTTTAATTGGCATATGCAGTAAAAACAGTATAATCCATGCAAGTGGGCATTCGAAAACAATTATTTATTATTTATTTATTTACGGCATACGCCAAACCATACATATATTAAACTTAATTCTAAACTTATCACTATGTTCTTAGTTCTAGGTACCTCTTACATTCTTCGCCTATCATTCCCATCCCTGACACAAACAAATCATATACTGGTGCAGAATTGAGGATTGAGTTCAGCAGTGAAAGCATGCGAGGCACCGGAGACTGCTGGCGTTGAACCGTGCGTGTGCGCCAAGCAGCTAACAGTCGGTGGCTACGAGCCCGTGTATAATTGTCAGGCACATTAAGCCGTAAGAGCATTTCTACTAAATCATTAGAATCTATTTTATTGTATAAAACGTTAAGAGCAAATTTAACAGTTGATAGACTTCTACGAAGTTCCAGCGAGTTATAACCCAAACTACCCAGCAAGAATTTTGTGGGATACAGATATGGGTAATAATTAAAATTTCTCGCATACAAGTACCTTAAGAACTTCTTCTGGACCTGCTCCAACATAAGGACATATTTTTTCTCGTAGGGACTCCAGACAATGGAATTAGTCTCTAGAATACTCCTAACAAGTGCCGAGTAGAGAACTCTAATAGCGCTATCTGAAAGTCCGACAGAGTTGCGCAGTAAGAATCCTAAACGTTTGTATGCAGCGTTAGAAACATTGTGAATATGCTCATGAAACGAAAGATGAGGCACGAATGTGATACCTAAGTCGCGTACTTTATTCACACGTGATATTCGATCCTGTCCCAAACTATAAACATAGTTCCGTATATAGGCTGAACGACTAAATGTCATAAATTCACACTTGTCAATATTAAAGTGTAGTTTGTTCTCCACACTCCACATATAAACTGCATCTACGTCTGTTTGCAAGCGGCAGTAATCTTCATCCGATTTAATGACCTTAAATATTTTAACATCATCGGCAAAGAGTAAGATATCCGACTTTTCAATTACATCCGGTAAATCGTTTATCAGTAATAAAAACAGCAAAGGACCAAGATTTGATCCTTGACTTATTCCAGATCGAGTAGAATAAGAATCTGAAATATACGGGCCATATTTTACAAATTGTTTCCGATCCCTAAGATAATTAGAAAACAGCTTGAGCAAAGTCGGGCCACATCCATGATCTGCTAACTTCAACAACAGTACATCATTATCAACACGGTCAAAAGCTTTGCGGAAATCGAGATAAATAACATCGACTTGATTCTGCTTATCCATTTCACGTGATAATGTCTCAACAAGTGAAATGAGATTTGTAGCGACCGACCTGCGTGGTAAAAAGGCATGCTGAAGAGGAGAGATGTATGGCTTGCATTCATGTAGCATTTGAGAATGCAAACACATCTCAAATACCTTGGCTAGTGAACATAAAATCGCCACTGGTCTATAATTTTCAACTTTGGTTCTACTGCCAGATTTAGGAATCGGTATAACTCGCGACTTCTTCCATAGTGTAGGGTATACACCTTTCATCAGAATAAGATTGAATATGTGCATTATAGGTTCAATTAGGTATTCCATAAGACCCTTAATGATATAAGCAGGTATCATGTCAGGTCCAGGAGAAGCGTTAGATTTTAATTTTTTTATACATCGACTGATTATATCTTTATTTAAAACCTTTATATCGAAGAAACGTGAACTGGACCTAGCCTTAGAATTAGCAGAGTCAAAGTCCAGTTTTGGTGAATTAGTTAAAAACACTGATTTGAAATGCTTAGCAAACGCTTCTGCCATGTCCTTACCCCGGTACTCAGTATCATCAAAGGTCACCATTGTTTCTGTATTATTTCCTTTGCGCAGTGAATTAACATATTGCCAAAATTGTGTTGGTGTATCAACTAAATTTGTAGATATTTTATCTAAGAAATCCTTATGTGCTTTATTAATATCATTTTTAATTTTTGACCTTAAAAATTTAAATTCATCATAAGCTCCACGGTTATTAAGAAATTTCCACTGCCAGTGTAATTGAGCTTTGATTTTTAAATTGTGTATGATTTCATTATTATAATATACTGGATAAATACGACGATTCGTCCTAGGTTTTTTATTCGGAATACATTGATCAAAAAATTCATAAATAGTACAGTTAAAGTATTCAAGTGAATCATCTACCTCAGGAATATTATAAATTTCTTTCCAATCAAAATTTTACCTACAGCGACTCGTAGACACAAAAAACCATCCGGAATAGGGAAAAGTAAAATGTCGGACAGTAAAATTACGTATAGTGCACAAGCTAGTATACAGGGTGTCCCACTATTGGTATACTAAGCGCGAAGGGACTTGTAGTTTAGCATACACTGATCACGTAAAAATTACTTAAACAACAAAATTACATCAAAACATTTTTGCAAAATTTTTCCTGAAAATCCATTTTTTTTTCTCTAGCTTCGCGCAGCCGGCATATACCGCTTCGTTAATGTGAACATTTTGTCTATGAAAACATAATCTTAAACGATAGGTCACGTGCTGGTAGCAAAGCTGAGCGGGTTGCTTGTTATGGGTGTACACATAGAGTTTTAAGAATTCATCTATTTGAAAAAAAAAATCGTCTGGAATTTTATAAGTATTTTTTACGTACTCAGCGTATGCAAATCTATAACCTCCTTTGAGCTTAGTATACCAACAGTGGGACACCCTGTATAGATTAATGGCGTGCCATACCGGACCGTAAAAAATCGGAATGCCGGACCGTAAAATTCCTTGTAGTGGACAAACGCCCTAACATTAGCTTTTTCCATAAAAATAAACATTTATAACACGGTAAAGTTTTTTGAAATTCGAATATATTTATGTATTTTTTGCAATTTAGACTTGTTTTCTAAGACGCGACATCATATTGAGGGTTACATAACTCTCCATAGAAATTAGTGTGAATTGAATAATCTACATATGTCATCTCCTGATTATAAAAACAAGGAGTGTAGTCATTAGTTAGGCATAATGGAGTATTTTTAATGATGCCGACAGAGGAAAGTGGGCCTGTTCATCTCTATAATTAACTTCGCAGCGATGTAACAAGGGATCTTTTATACTTGCAATTGGAATTAGTTAAATGGACAATAGCAATGAACATATCAATGTAAATGCAATCAAATGTGCTACTTAGTTTGAATAATGTATACCTTTGTTTTGTAAAAGGATAAAAGAGAAATGCGTATGGATGGCTTTTAGAGAGTTGGTTGGGCATTAAAATGATTGCAAGTTCGTTTCTTTGATTAATGAAGTGGTTTTAAATTTAGGTTATTGTTTTAGGTTACACATTTTAAATATGTAAATACAGAAGAGCTTGTGATTAGCATAAAAAACTAATTTTCCTCAAAATGAAACTTTAGAAGATTGAACATCACAGGCTTTCTCAATTTTTGAAGCGTTACGAATAATATGTAGAGACATGAATAATATTTTGTAGAGCGATGAATATGAAATTAAAGTAATGATATCTGTGGAGTGCTTAATCCCTTTTATAATTCTGATAAACAATATCTTACCAATCTTTATCACAAGTACACACGCCACAGGTAAAATCGCCTCTTCCATTGCACCTTGGCGACCGTAATTCCACTTTTTCACTACAACCGCACGCGCAAGGGACATGGAACTTCATAACTGCTTCTTCACTTATATTGTCAACTTTCAGCTTTATATTGAAGAACTCTGAAGTATGTCCCTTGGCTTCACAGAAGTCGGTGTCTGTTAGTATATCGATAGTGGTACGGCAAACTCCATTCTCGCATTTGACGCTCGTTTCGGGACTCAAATTGCTTTGTGTTGTGTTGAAGACAACATCAATCTAAAATAAAATATTAATATGTTAAAAAAAGAATATATTGCGATTTCAAATCGATTATTGTTTAATATAATATAAAGAGTTTTTAAACAATTAGATAATGCGTTAACTTCAGCTTTGTCCACTGCAATTAATCAACGGAGACTACGCAGGGGAAATGTAGCATGTGTGTTGAACAATTTATCATAATAGATAAATTAAAGGAAGACAATACAAAATACATATAGAGACATAATAACCGCTCTACAAATAAGAGCAGGTGTTAGAAGATCCAAACTTTTTAAGATAAGTACGTTACAAAGTGTCGTACTTCTAAAGTTGTTTACTTTGAAAAATCTATCATAACTATAGGAAGATATATGTTTGCTTAATAAAATAGCTGCATGATCTATAAATTACCTACAGCAACGCTCACGAGTCTTATAAAAACATCATTATAATCTTGTTATGGTAATAATGATTACCTACCTGATGATTATGCTTGCACGTAATGACATATTTCTCATAATCTATGGGCATGTGCAATTAAAATTTAATCAGAAACTGTGAGAAAATAATTCTGTTTCTCTAAGTATATAATAATAAGGCCTGGTACATTTTCTGGTTAATTGTAATAACAATACTTTATGATTTAATGTGGTCTTGGAATATTATAATGATTTAATGATAGCAACAGAGAAAAGCTTTAAACCCTTTAGCCCTTGATAAGTATTTAAAAAATTGTTGAGACATAATATTATGTGTGAAGTAATATTTTACATCGAGAAAAAACCGTATGGTCCTAACGCTTCAGCTTAGATTAAGACTGAATACGTTTTCTCAACATGTGGTCTTTTATTTGAAAATTAATTGTAAAAAAAAACATACCTTTGGGTTCTTACTACTAGATTTAAAATCGATCGTCACGCTGTCATCCGCGCCACTGCGAATGTTTCTCAGCATGAACTTCGGCTTGAAATGCTGTCCAGGTTCAGTGACTTCCTGCTGATATGTCAGCGTCTCTTGCTGTCCAGGACACCAGTCATCGAACCGCTCGATCGTACATCTTCTGCTCTGTGAAGAATATTGTAAATTAGATGTGTAAAAAAAGAAACTCATGTTTTTGTTGTTGGAAGTCAGATATTACGTACACAATAAAGAAAATTTATAGGCATCTCAATTTATATAACAAAAGACGTTATAAGACGTTCTCATAAGCCCAGAAAATATATACTTAGTTAGTTAGTTACTACCTAAATGTGTGGGAAATACGTGAAAATATGTGCTTAAAAGCTCTATCTAAATCTATATTTCAATTCATAATAAAATATTTGTAGTTACAGGTATTGAAAGATATAACTTCAAAAATTTCAAGTTTTATTATTGAGCTCAATCACATCTTCTTCTTCACAACTTTAATCAAGGAAAAACTTTTACAATCTACCATGCACCCCTACAAGTTTGAATACCTTCGTTAACAAAGAACTACTCTTTAATTAAGATTACAAGGTAATGGACTGAATTCCGACTTTATGGCAAAGGGCTCTTTATATGGAGAAGTTGGCATCTGGATCTAGACATAAAATAACGTAATTGCTAGCACGGTGCAGTTCAGATTGAAACTAGTTAAAATAACAGCATTCCAAGAGTTAAAATCTGTGGAAGCGGCAAGCTTCTGTGAATATTTCGAATATTTTGTAGGTGAATATGTACCTACAACTCAAGGATAAATTATTATACTAGTTTAAAACACAAGAGGTACTATACGTAATTGTCAGTTTTTCAATATAGATCATTGGAAAGAATGTAATTGTATTGAGCATTTACATACAAAGCGTTCTTGGTTTATACAACGATCTACATACGAAATTCAAATTACATTATAATTGTTTTGGAATATGTTAATTGCTTATTAATTTTCATAGCCATTATAAGACAAGCAATTATGTAAAAGATATACATGATTGATTAAAACAACATTGTTTATGTCATAGTCAAATGAAATATTTTATATTTTATAATTGGTTTGAACGGAAGTAGGTATGTATGATAAAGTCGCAACTAGTTTTAAATAACAAGTATATAATATATTGTAAAACTTTCAGTTTCCTATTATATATATAGGTTACTCAAATAGCAATAGGTTAGCTTTACTCAAATATTTTTGAATGTTTAAATGTTTAATCATAAATTTAGTAAGAATGAAAATATCTTTAATTCTTGAAGATTGTCTTTATCCGTGCCTAACTACATGTGTTTACCATGTTCTAACAAATTAACAAGGAATTTAATCTATCAGTGATCGCTCGACGTGTACAGCAAACACAATAATTATCACCAGTTTATTTATATTTGCAAATATTATACACCAGGAGTAAATAATGACTGGGTTCTTCCAATCCAATTGTATATCGGTGTACGCTGGCTGGCCGCGGCGCCGCGACGTGGACACATACAAACATAAACGAATGATAAACTTGTGCGGTACTTTCTACCTTGTTATTATTTTAGGACTTTCTAGAATTAATTTAGACAGGACACGTCACAAGTAAAGAACGGAAGTACCCAATTTGTAATTAATTGCGAGGTAATTATGTTATTATGTGTATACTTACGTCAATGACAAGATAATTTTATATTCATATTTATGCGGTGACAAAATTTCCTTATAAATAATATAATTTGACGGTTCCCACACGAGTAAGATAAATTATGAATCATTTTAATAAATAAATAGGTACCTACCCCAAATTATAGATTGTGATTTTCATTTTGAATACATGCATTACAAATACATAGGTACCTACTCCGAAATATAGATTTTCATTTTCATTTCAATACATGATGTATCATAATGAATAACGATTAAGTCAGTCAGTCAGTAAGTTAATCAATACACCTATCAGTGCATATAATTTACTGAGCTTTTTATTCGCATACATTATCCATTAAATCGCTACCTACATCGATATGGTAAAAAGCAGGTGGCTAACCGACCGGTTTGCTACTTGACTACTCGTTACTTTAATAAGATAAACATATGACCGCCTTCAAGCACTTGAGATGTATTTTTAATAATCCTGAACGCGTGAACCAGAATGTTTTGAATGTAATTATAATTAATGAACTGTTCATTTCCAGTTCAATCTTTCTCAGTGACAGAATATAAGGAAAAAGTCTTCGTCTACGTCGTAAATGTTACATTTTTATCCACGTTAATTATTGTCTCCCTTTATTATTTATTAATGAAATAATTTCACACATGATAATTTTAATCATTATATGATAATGCACTAAAAGAGCAATATATTTAAATTTCCCCAATGTAAAATATTTTGAAGGAGAGAATACAGCGTAGTCACGAGTCCATCCTGTCTGCAATTTTATTAAGTACATTAGCATTTTAATTGCTTCGTGTTATATCGCCATTTCATTTGCCAAGTAGAGACGGCGACCTAAATCCCTTATCCCTTTCATTCATTCCTTTTCTCCCAATATCTTGACTTTAGGACATAACACTATCCGAATAAATTAAATATAAAAAGAACTAATTGATTTAAAAAGATCAAAACATTCTTTATTCGTTCGTGAGTGAGTCATTGAATGATAAATTCTAAAGAATTTAAAGTTAGCGTCCGTTATTGGGCAAGCAATTTGAAAATAGAATTAACGGTGAAGTAATGCAATTTCAGATTATCGTTCGCGAATGGTGATTGCAATAAAATTATTGCAACTGCAGTCGTAATTTGTCGAGGAATAACATTTTCAAGGGACATGAGAATTTATATAAAACACGAATTATTTGCAATACTAGTTAGTTGTTGGTTTAATATGACTGTTAATATGTATCTTGAAATCACTTAGATGATCCAGACAACTGTTTTACTGGACGTCTTGTTAATATTAATCTCATAAATTGGTTTATGAAAGGCTCGGTAGGTACGTGTCTCTCAAGCTTAGAGTAGGTACATAAATTATCCAGATAATAATCAATTTTGAATTCTTCAATCTTAAATAAATAATCACTATTAATAACTAGAGAAAGTTAACGCCTAAACCGTTATGAAATGATACTTACAAGGGCAATAAACCCTTCTCGGCATGTACGGGGTGTGTGGGTGTAGCAATAATAGCCGAGATCTCACTGATTATTCCCTTTGAATCATACTCATTTTAATCGAATCTTCCATTCCTTTCGCTCACTCATAAAACAACAGGGACAAATGCATTTTCAAATGACAGTTATAATATTGTCACGTATGTAGTGTGATGAAATCGTGTCTAGGGACTTATGTAAATTAGTGATCCACATTATAGCCCATGTTATATTTTATATGCAGTAAAATAAAATTTATAATCAAGTGTCGTAGGTAATATATGTGTTGTAAAACCGGGATAGAAATAGCTCGCTGGAACGATTTATTTGTTTTAGTCTCGTAAAATTCCGTAAAAATATACAAGCATGTTTTATACTTTTTCGTATTCAAATTGTACTTTTTATTACCTTTCTTTCTTTAAGTTTAGCATAGAACTACATAGATTATAATTATGTTATAGAAACTTGATATTACGTGTAAACCGTAACTACATAATATTATAAGGTTAAAGTATCCCACAATATTATACCTACTTATACATTCCTTTGTAAAAATAAGGCATTTCTAACTAGATATAACTAGAAAAGGCCAATTTATTTACAAGGTACAATTTAATATTAAGAACACTTATACATAAATTATAGAGCACGTTATAATGCCTATAAAACGCCTACAAAAAACAATTATGAAGATTCGTTCCCCGATTCGGATTAAATCGAGAGCAATAAGCTTAAATTCATAACGGAATGATAAATTATTTTTCATTCCGTTATGAATTTAAGCTTATTGCTTAAGTTATAATTATCTCTATGCCTAATTAAATAATTCCACTCGTAATGTTTTTAATTTTTAATCATATAAATATTGATTACTAGCGGTCCGCCCCGGCTTCGCCCGTGGTACATATTTACGTTTTCTCTACATAAAAACCATCCTCGTACTTCAAGGAATATAATAAAAAAAGAATTATCGAAATCGGTTCAGCCGTTCTCGAGTTATGCGCTTACCAACACATTTTGCGATTCATTTTTATATATAAGAAGATTTCTTTTTTTTCATCGATTTCTTTCGCTCTACATTACAAAAAGATCTTGAATATTGTTTCAATTATCTCTCTTGCGTCATGTGAATTGTAACATGCTAATTACATTACCATACAAACAAATGATCCTATTGCACCTTAGTCCTTATATGACGTTATATTTCATATCCTATTTTGACTGCATAATTATAAAGTACATAACATAAATAAATATATTTTATGAGAGCATGTTTTCAAATTATTGAAACATATTGTTTGTACCTAACTAATAAAACATATTATGTACGGTATCTGTTAAATTAAAATGGGTAACTTTCCATGTGTATTGTGTATTGGACACAACACACATGGAAAGTTACCCAAAGTTACCCAAAGTTAGAAGTTTCAACATCTAATAAACTCTATAAAGCAAAATATATATTGGTAGGTACCTTCTGTATATTTAAGGTATAATAATAATAATAAATACACTTTATTCAGCACCAAGTAAATACACGTAAAAAAAGAAACAGACAATATGTTATAAAGCTAAAAAGGCGGCCTTATCGCTACTAAGCGATTTCTACCAGGCAACCTATGGGTAGGATTTTTAATTATAAGAAAGAGGTGAAAACAATAGGTGGTGCAGCAATGAAAATGAATTACAGTATATTTAAACCATATAACTACTTATATTATAAATACATAGATAATAATATGTAATAAATATAATTTAAGAATACCTACTTATACATTATATACATATTAATATATACGTACACATAATATACAATACATACAATACATAATACATACAATACATAATATAGGTATATTTGTTAAGGCGAAGTTCTTAGATCATACCAATTACTCGTGTGTAAAATATAGTTCGGTACAAAATTACAGTAATTTCACGTTGTTCCCAACACAAAGACGTCAAGCCTTTTAAGGTTGTGTAGGTGGCATTATAACCTAAGTGGGATCCCTGCTACGAGTAACACCCACGGCACTAGTAAGTACTCGGAGTAACCAGTTTTTATATTATTATAACAAAATATTACACTATCCGGTCCTAATTATTTCGCAAACATTTCCATAAAGAACGCTTGATAGATTTTTCAGCTTAAAACAAGGACAAGTATTTTCCTCATATGTTTTCCTCATTACTTCAAGATGAGACGACAGCTTTTAAATAGATAATTTATTTCCAACAAAAGACCATTGTTTTACGAATAATGAAATCACCCGCATCACGGGCGTTTGTTGGTAATTCCACACCACGTACACATTACAATTTATAATGTGTTATTTTAAATAATAGATTATGAAAATAGCTATATACGAACATACTGGCTCGTAAAGAAATTGACATGTGAGATGAAATTTCCTTGTAACTTGTAATTAGATAAAAATAGTAAGAAACGGGACAAAGAGACTAAAGGCTAGACACATCGTCTCGTCTTCCACATAAATATTAAAAGGGCATTGCCCTCTGTACTAGACTGAAATGTAGGAAAAGCGCAAGAAAAATCTATAGGTTCTTGGCTGCAACCCAGACGCCTTACAGTAGGAAGTTTACTATATTTACTCGTAGATAAGAAATATGATCCGCGCGAGCTAAAGCTTGTTAAGTTATAAGCGATTAAAATATTTCTTAGAGACCATACAATTACCTCCTGCATAGCGCATTATCTTATACTTAGTAAGTATTCGTAAGTAGACGGGAGAACGATGAACTTTGTTTTTAGGTTTGTAATATATTGTTGCATATTCACATATTATGTTGTAGCGAAAATTTCAGTATATTAACAAGAAAGATGCAAAATGTCACTGAACTCTAATCCATACTAATACTAATACTAATATACTAATATTAATCTATACTAATATTATAAATGCGAAAGTAACTCTGTCTGTCTGTCTGTTACTCAATCACGCCTGAACTACTGAACCAATTTGCATGAAATTTGGTATAGATATATTTTGATACCCGAGAAAGGACATAGGATAGGTTTTATCCCGGAAATCCTACGGGAACGGGTTTTTCTCTGAAAACGCGGGCGAAGCCACGGGCGGAAAGCTAGTAAAAAATAAATTGTGTTCATATAAAAATTAGTAACAAAACTCTTATATGTATTTGTTTTGCATTAGTAGAAATATAGTTGTAGTTCGATGAACTTGACTCTCATCCGAAGAGTTGACCCACATACGAAAAGACACTACTACTTGGAATACATCCAATACTAAGGTAGTAGAATTAATATATTATTTTTAGGTGAAGTGTTACAGTTTCTTAAGGAGATTGACTTTCAGGTAGATAGATGTATATTGAGACAATATATTGAAAAATATTATAATATTTTATTTTAATTTAAGACAATTATTTTATTGCCATGTTGAGTTAAGAACCAATAAAAATGTTCAGGAGATACGAGAAACTCTTTGATGACAAATTGCTATGTTTAAGTCAAGCTTAACATGAAAGCTCTTAAGTGTAAAACAAAATTAACCACCAGCAAATAATGCATACACTTAAATAAGCCTTAGTTCTATGTGATATTTTTTTTCTTTATAGCCACAAAATACAAAACTACATACGTTTCTCACTTACACCGAACACGGAATTGCATTAAGATATTGCATTTCGGCATTCGGACAACGCGGCCTTTATAGTCAATTTTATCTTGCGAAAATGTTAATATCTCACCGATGTTTTATGTTCTTCATCGTGTTAATAAGTTAAAAGGTAAGTGGAACACTGGGGTCGTTAATTGCCTTGATTGATATTGGTGAAGAACTCATAATTCACGTTTCGTAGGTGTTGCAAGTAATTAGGAATTTTTAAAGGTGTTATGTTGTCATTGATTTATTTATGGAACGTGTCTGATATGTTTATTGGTTTTAATATGCATATAACAGTGCAACAGGAATGAATTAAATGAAAGAGTGATATACTAAACTCTACATAATATTTTGAACATGTTATCTTATTTATATAAAGACTTTAAATAAAGGTTTTACGTGAATGCGATATAGTATATACAGTGTATTTATTATTATCTTTATTATAGGTACATTACTCTAAAGCAATAACGGTATATTCTAAGAATTGTACCCATATACAAAATACATAATATATCTATTTGAAACATTGATGGAATATCTCCAATGTCAGACTGGTAGAAGACCAGTTTTTTCATGACAGCACTTAATCGCCATAACAAGAATAATTGCCAAATAGATTCGAGCCATGGTCGAAGATTGTCGGTCAATGCTTCATGTTTTTGTTGATAAATTGATTCGCTGATTGTGTTGAGATGTTTTTAACCAATGTACCTACTCTGAGCTTTATTAATAAATGATACTTGATAAATATATCAAAGATAATTATAAGTATTACCTATGAAATATGTTCTTAACTGAAATCTTATCGTCTACAGTGTAGAATCGTAAAATCATATTATACGATAACGTACATATACGATTAAATTGTATCAGAGAAAGGATTAGTTATGTTTAAACATAACAATTTCTTGTTCGTAGGTATGTAGGTAATCCATACTAATATTATAAATGCGAAAGTAACTCTGTCTGTCTGTTACTCAATCACGCCTAAACTACTGCACCAATTATCATGAAATTTGGTATGGAGATATTTTGATACCCGAGAAAGGACATAGGCTACTTTTTATCCCGGGAAAATGACGCAATCCCGGAAATCCCACGGGAACGGGAACTATGCGGGTTTTTCTTTGACTGTGCGGGCGAAGCTGCGGGTGGAAAGGTAGTAGGTATATATAGGTAAGCATTCTAGAGAAACGACATTCCTTAATCTTACAAATTAAAAAGTCTGTCTATGAACAAAAAGTGATACAATTATCTAAATAAATATTAATTAAACTTTCCAAGATGGATTCCAGTTAGAAATGTGTTAGTGATATCGAGCTGTTAACCCGGTTTGTGAATTGAAAGTTAAATTTAACCGAGAGTAGAAAATAAATCTTACCTAACGATATCTATTTTAATATATGTATATATTTTTTATTGTTATCTTAAATTGTCTCTATAACATTAAGACCAGATTGCTTAAAACATTTGTTAATTTCAAAATACATAATGTAGGTTATAGTTATTATATGGGATCAGTTTTAAGTACAAATATAAACAAATATTTAAGCTTTTCATCAACCCTAATAATAAATTTTATTTAAAATTTAAGAGCACTTCAACGATAAAACGTTTCCGATGCTTGTCGAGTTCAAAGGTTATTTAGTGTGAGAGCTTGCTTATAATTTATAAAAGTATACCTACCTTTAATGTTATTTTATATTAAAAACATAATAATATTGCACTAAGATAATATACTAGAGAAAGTCGCTAGATCATAATATATCATGATAGAGTTTTCGAACTTAATTTTTATGCATTTTTTTAAAACACACTAGTTATCACTAGTTATTTTAAATACCTACATATTATAATCGTTACCAAAAAATTTAGATAAGTATTTTTAATCGATGATCAAAACTACCACTTACTTCCTATTTTTTTTTTCTATTTCATACACAAGTTATAAATAGGTATAATTAAAAGAAATATTTCAAATATAAAATGTTTTTAAATCACAATCTCATTGCCCATCAAATATAAGGTCAGTTATTTATGCATTATTTAGAAGGGTTTAATAAAATCGAGTGTTTAGCGGCCAGGTGTTAAGTTTTCTTTATAACAGCTTTCAAAAAGCCGCTCAGAAAATTATTTTTTTTATTTTTTATACATTTCATAAAAATTTATACAAAGTATAATCCAATAATACTTGACCTTTAACGTAAAAATATGAATTTCAACCTTAGTTTTTTGACTCTATTTTTAATTTTAATATAATTACAAATTGACAATTATAAGAGTGTCTTGAGGCTCATAGGTAATATGCATAATGAACTATTTAATAATCTGTGATAATACTTCAGCTTATATCGGCACGTCAGGTTACAAAGTTCTGCAATTTTCATAGTAATTGGATAAAATTTAATCTAGGACAAAGAGCAGGTAGATGGTATTACTTGAATACACTAAAAAGATCTGTGAACTGAAGCCACACAAACAAACGTACGAAAGTTCAAATTACTCATGATGTAATACTTTTAGCTGATACCTAAATACCTGGATTTTGTTGGCTTCTAGCCTAAGCGTCTAGTACCTACTCAATTCGTGAAAATAAAAGATTTAAGAGCAGTTGCTTTCATTTTTTAACATTTTCAGTGTTTACACATACGTAAATATAATTCCATAGAATATAATTAATAACCTACAATGTTATATATTAAGGCTCTACCTACTGAGAAATTGTTATTGGATTTTTGTCTTTCAACTTCTTTCTTTACTGAAAAAATTATATAATCTGATAAACAATATTGATATCAAACGAATTAATACGACCATATATATTTATAATGATTGAAAGTTGAAACTAGCGTGTATATTTAATGATATTATGTTGTTTTATTGGTGGTTTCGTAACTCTAGAATGTAATAAAACTCACACTAATCACCACCACTTGGTTATACAGATATTTGAAACCGGCATTTGCGACCACCCTTTGATAATAATTTAATCTATTTGACCCTTGGATTTGGCCGGAGTTGTCGTAAAAGAGGGAAGTTTTCGATTTATTGATTATGACTTGAAGTCTATGAGGTGTATATTGTCTATGAAGTGTTAATGTATAGTAATTAATTAATGTAATTGGATGATTAAATTTTTATTCCCAAAAACTTTTAAGTTAAAGTGTAAGTTTAAATGACAATTAACATTAGGTACATAGAATAAACTTTTCATCGAAACAGTAAGCTGAGCCACGAGCTAGCTTGTATATTTTAACCAGTGACAATAATGTGAATGAAAGCTTCAATAATTTTGATAAATTACTGACACAATAAACACCTCTTATGAACATTTTAACCATGGTGATTTTGCACAATAAATTGATACTCATTACTCTTTTAAACGGCTACGTATGGCACAATTTAAGTGAAATTTACACAATTTTCAATCAAAAGCAAACAGGTCAAAGGCGCCGTTGGAAATGCCAACTTCAATGTGGTAACACCCGCACAATAATTACCAGCCCACAATAAATCATAACTCAAGTAGGTTATTATCCTTAATCACTGAGCAAAAATATATATTTGCTGAATCGGATATGTTGCAAGTTGTAACGTAAAGTTCATGAAAAAGCGATTTAATTAAGTAAAAGCATTAACAAATGAGAGAAGTTTAACGCATTACGAAAGGTTATTTTAAATGTGGTAATGTATCATTAAAAGGATTTTGTAAGTTTGTTATTTATACAACTTTAATTAACTATAATTTGAAAATTCATTCTCATCTTCACCTCGAAATGAGGCAAAATGTTACCAAAACTGGATAATAATATGTACACACGTCTAGATAACGTAGATTAGATTCTTGGAAATGAAAAGCGCATCTGTATTTAATTTCGTTAAACGCGGTTGCATGTGAAGTCAACCACATATAAAATTATGCAAGTTAATGTCCAAAACATAGCCGATTTGGGTTAGTAGGTTATTAATATTCCCTGTATCGGATGTTTGTGTGTTTCGATAATGTTTGCGCGCTAATACGAAGCATACACGAGGGTTACATTGTATAGATTCTGTAAACATGCCTTAATGACGTTAATTGGGAAAAGAAATGTTAGCGTGAAGATATTGTCTTGAGAACCTCTTAATATGCGATTGTAAACATTTGTTTTAAGTGTTGTTTTAACGAAAGTTTGTTGAAGTATGCTTTATTAATTATTGTTATATTACCCAATGAATGTACACATTCCTATACCTTCTCTTTCTACACATCTCTATACACATTACGTAATAAGGACAAACTATGAAACAGTTAGAAAATGTTTTCTTTGAACAATGAATGAATGAGGAGAAATAGTAGCCGAGGTACATTGTATCAATTACAACACGCTTTTCGATCTACTGTTTCAACATTTCGATGAACAATTAGCATTCCGACACGGCTTAATCAATTATGGATTCATACAATATGGGTATAAATCGATTCCTACGTACAATTATTTTATGCAAATGCTGACTATGAACATTCATATCGTGGAGATGGCAACACGCCAGCGGTTTATTCCTTTAAATGACTCACTAAGAGCAAAACGATTTGATCAGAACATAAGTAATCAAGGCGGTGCGGTGGGTTTATGGTAAGGTTTATTGAAAATTTATATGGAGTTTAGGTAGAGTACAGATCAATTATTTTGGGGATGTTATTATGATAATTTATGAAATCGTTTTTTGATTAAATTTTATTATTGATATTAAATGCGATACCTAGTAGCACAGCAAACATTTACCAAGATATTTTTGTGCGTTTTTACCTAATAGATAAGTTCCTCCTATACAAGCCTATTATTTAATGTAATATAATTCTACCCGGGAACAGAATAGTCATTTATTATGATTTAAAAATCCATTAACGACACAGATTAAGTTATGAGGTAAAACCAAGAGGTTTGAAACAAGACAGGATATTGGAAAATGGGGTTACTCAGGAAATTTGTGTATCGATCCCACTCCACGGAACCACTTCTCTTGATTGTGTAGACTCATCATTATGCAGATATTTTACAGGTTGTTTATTTTGGTCAAGGCATTGAAATACATCAATGAACTACGAATATATCTGTAGTTGCTTTCAATCTTATTTTGTGAATATTGTAAGAATACCTACATACTTAATTTATTTATGGTTAAAGATGTACATACGATAGACTTATTTATTATCAAAAAGTTTCTATTTTAGAATTAATTTTCATACATGAACCCCGACAGCATCAATTTCATCTTGCAACATCCTAATTTTACACAATTACTACGCTTATGTAAGAATTAGCCAGGTCATTAGCGCTAGCCTACCTATTAGGGTGCACTCACACACATCAGTCACCGTCAAGTCACCGATGACTGATCGGTGACGGTTTGTGTACGTATCCACAAACACCAGTCACCGTCATGTTGTCCGTCAGTCACGTCGCCGGTTTGACTGAATCATTGAACACATACATCAGGTTAGTCAGTGATTAGACGTGTGTCACCCTAGAGAACATGTAGCAATTGACGGTAGCACGACGCTGACTGAACTGAGACGTGACGGCACCGGATGAGTGGGGATAAAAGTATGATACATGTATGGAAAGATTATTTGACGTGCCTGACCGGTGACGTCACTGATAGATTTCGTGCCGGCGACTGTCGTGTGGGAACAGAGTCATACTAGAACTATTGATACATATTTTTTTTTAATCCTGTCCGGTGACGTGCCGTGACGGTGACTGATGTGTGTGAGTGCACCCTTAGACGGTCAGGTTCATACAAAATTGTAAATTACAATTAACAATATTGTGCAAGCGAATGAACACTTTACTGTACTTACAATACAGTAATTGTGTGTAGCCAAATATTTGTAGCCACACTTCGATGGTGAAAAATGGCCAATTGAGGTCAATGACTGGCTGTACGTTTGTATAGCTATAGGTCAGTTTTCGTAATCTTATAGACGTATGATTTGAAGAGTACAAAATATGATAATATTATTAAGTACATATATGAGTTTCAAATCTTTAAACAATATTACATAAATGTATAATGTAATCTTTTCATGTTAAACTATTTTATCGATTAACTTAATTTATCTCTGTTTACTTTAATGCACATAATTAATTGAAATAAAATTTCAACTCATTTCTATTTCAGTGTTTATAATATGATTACATGAGTTTGTTTGTTACTAACCTCGCATAACTTTCTATCTGTAAACAAAATTAATATTATCATAGGAAATAAATTATAATATCATATTTCCGCGCTTTATCAAATAACAAGAACTTTTGACTGACGATTTTTGTACAGTGTTAGTTACAAAATACATGGAAATAATTAGAGCAATTATATTTAAATTAATGTGATTCGAAATGTCATTACGATATTATCAGATAAGGCAGTTATCAAATTACTAAGTCGTTAACCCAATGCAATCTTGTGTCACTGTTTCGTTAGTAAACAAGGAATAGAATATTATATTTTGTAATATTAGTTAATAATTGTTATTGTCCTCAATAATATTCTCTCTGTTTATATAAAAAAAAAACAAATTATAATCCTTGATGCTCATGTTAAATATACAATTTTTATTTAGCAAACTATAGGTGTGTCCCGCTCCGCTCCTATGTCTTAGCAGATTGATATATAAGCTTATAGCCTTCCCCGATAATTGGGCTATCTACTACTGAAAGATTTTTTTAAATAGAACCCGTAGTTTCTAAGATTTGCGCGTTCAACTAACCAAACAAAAAACAGTGAACTCTTCAGTTTTGTAATATGAACATAGATACAATATTATTAATCATCATTACTTATAAGTCTTCTATTTAACCTCTTCTATGTGTTTGTCGTATATTATCTAACTAGTTAACTACAATACATCACGCTACTCATAAAAAGATATTTAACTAGCTGCTCCGCGCGGTTTCACTCCCGTGGCTCCTCTCCTATTGATCGTAGCGTGATGATATATAGCCTATAGTCTTCCTCGATAAATGAGCTATCTAACACTGAAAGAATTTTTCAAATCGGACCAGTAGTTCCCGAGATTAGCGCGTTCAAACAAACAAACAAACTCTTCAGCTTTATAATATTAGTATAGATTAAATATGAATCTAGGTTAAAGCCATTTACTAATGAACTCAGACGATCAGTATTTTATCTCTGATTTATTATTTTTATTTATTTTTACGTCGATTATTTTAAAACGTATTTTGTAAGAAATGTAGTAAAGTTTACACTTGATTTTTCACTAGCATTCTTGCTTTAATGCATAGAAGGGATTCAGAGATTCTTTTTTTTTCGAAGTTGGTTGAAAACTCAAAAGAATAAGACGTAGAAACGAAAGTACCGTCACAATTAAGAACTAAATCATCCGACTGATTGGGAATTCAACGATTAATTGCTTATCGATTGTTCTAGTTCATTGACATTGGTATTTATTAACATTAAGCCTGAAGTGAAGATTTTTGAAAACTTGCGTATTGTTATCATATTATATAAAAATATGTGCATAAATTATTATGAATACGACCACTCTTTTTGTATTTTTATTTATTGAAGCCGAAATAAAAAATGATATTTATGCAAAAGTTTAAAACCTCAATTATTTATACGGACTTTTAAATGTTATCTATTCCACTATGAGAATCAATCCAATTGCTATGGAGTGTAGATATTATAACTCCATACCAATTGGAATAATGCAACGGCCGTCAGTTCCCATAGGGACTGACCAATGCAACCACGACCTCTATACGAACCTATATAATATTATTCTCAATGAAAATATAAAATCGATGGTTTAATATGTAATATTTTATGTGATAAGTAAGTTTTTATTAAACCTTTAGTCTAAAATATAAATAAAAAATAATTACAGACACGTATGTTCGCGCCTAATTTCTCAACAACTGCATCAAATTCGATTTTTCTTAGTTCGCATTACACTTAGAAAGTAACTATTAATAATCTGTGGTATTACCAGGACAAAGTAAAGAAAAATAATCTTAAATTCGCGGCTTGTTAAGATAATTATGAAAGGATAAAGTTCAACCGTCTTTCGCCGATTTATAAAAAAATAAAGATCAATTGTGCACTTGACCATCGCATCCAGCTTATTGACTCAATTGTTTCCTTCCGTTCGTTTATATTATCTTTTTTTCTATTATAAGCAACCCATTTCTAAGTTTTTGCGCTTATTTCTCAACTATTAGATGAGATTACAGTTTTCATAAAACATATAGAATCGCTTACTCTTTAGTCTAGTAGTATTTAGTCATTTATTTAGATATTTTTCTGGATTAAAATATAATTTAAGCTATCAATAAAATTTTTCTGATTCACATACCTAATAGTTAAAGAGAAGAAAATTCCAGTTAGGTAGGTACATTGGCACTACAAAAATGTTGACTACTATAAATAAACAGAATACAAAATAATAGTCTACAGCACAATAAAAGAAATTTAATAAATATATAGGTACCATCCATACTATATTTTAACTTTTATTATAGATACCCTCTATATATTCAACTAAATATTTCTATTCGAGATGACGAGGCATTAACGCTATCAGGCAATTAGTTATGTTCATAATATGTAGAGTTTCGGAAATAACTGCATCTATACTTATTGGAAATATAATATTTTCTTAGATCTCATAAATTCATAATTCAATAATTAATATAGTCCTATCTCAACAACCATACCAATTTATTTATATCCAAAAACGACTGTTTCAAATTGAAATAGTGTCATAAATAATTACTTATCAACGCTTGTGATCTTATTAGACTCTACCAATATGGTCATGTTTAGACATAAATTTGCGATAATCATCCGTGAATCTGTTTACATAATATTGTCACGTAATTATCAAGCAGAATAGATATAGAACCAATAACACAAAACAGCCTGACCAATTATTAATACAATTGTATTTTTTTACAGATAATCTGATTCAATATAATATAATAACAAGTAACTTTTCGTGAAATGCACATTTTAAAGTGAACCTAGTTAATAAGATATTAATATACTTACTTCATTAGGATCGTTGCACCAGTGGCCAGCACATCGAATGCATTCGTCACAATTCCGTATATTTCCAATATTCGAACAGTCACGATAACTTGCAAAAATCTCCTGACTCGAAAAAAGTGTAAGCACAACCAACCACACTGCCGCCATTTTTTATGTTTTTTTTCTAAAACGCGCACCGTATTTAAAAAAAAAATCACTCGACCACTAATAAAAATCGAAGTCGTATTCAAACTGACGCGTTCGAAATTCAAATAAGAATACGCGCGAACCGAAGCGCGTTTGGTCACAGACTACCAGGCTGTGCAATCTTAGAACATTTTACCGTGCAACTGGGCGAAAGTAATGATACCAAATTGAAAGAGCACCGTCATCTAGTGACAAGTCCTACAGTGAATGCCTTTTTAATTTTGTTGTATTATAAAACCATGTATTTCCGGTTTGTAGATACAGATGGCGCTTGTTGCTGTTAGCCGACTAAGTTGAAAGTACGGTTTTAGTTCATTACAGCTGTAGTGACGAAGTGACCATTTTATTCTTGAATCATTATAATCCGTATGGTGGATGCTAAATGTTACCATTCAAAAAAAAAAAAAATTTTAGTAGTTTTATGTTATCATCATTGTATATATTTTGAGATATAGTTTAAACAAATAAATTATAAAAACTGCCATAATTTTAATTTAATTTAAAACAGTAAAAACTTGATCTAAATAATTAACAAAATTCGCGTCGTAGTAGTTATTTTGTACTTTTTACTTGCAGTAATGAAACAAGCTGTCAACAATCAATGGCGGTCTGTCTGTCGTTAGTGCCGGTTGTTTTTGTTGATAAATTCATCAATTTATAACCTAGTGCTTCTCCGAATCTCCGTAATTCTTCAAGTTGAGCCACTGCTCCTTGGGTTTACGTCGAGTGTTTTCATCAAACTAGTGCTTCTCCGTGAATTCGTTGAGTTGAGCCCTTGCTCCTCACGATTAGCGTCGAGTGTTTGTTCTAGTATTTTTCGAGATAGAGACTCTGAGACTATAGTGCTTCTAAGTGACATTACCATGTCTAGTAAACGTTGTTGTGTTCCTCAGTGTGTGGAAGTCGAAGGTACGTAACCAGACTGTTTCAAACCTGATACCAAACCAGTTCATACGCCCTGTCTTTGCACTGGTGCAATTTGAAAGTAAAACATGGCCTTTTGAAAGTAATGCGCGTACAGACAGGCTTATTTCAATACTCAATACATTTATTGCATTCCACAATGTGAACATGAGGTGTGGCCCTGACGAGCATAACAACCCACTGACCAAGGGCTCTTATAAATATTTGTTTCAAGCTCATGTATTATTATTTTTGCATTACATGAGCTTGAAACTTCTCTGGACGTCATTATTTTTTATTAAGAAAGGGGGTTTATTAAGAAAGTGGGGTATGTACATAGAAATATGCCTGCAACATAATATAATGAAAAGTACACAAATAGTCTCTATGCATTTAAACTGTCTTAAAGATAAATATAATGGAGAAGATGCTCTTAAAAATAATAATTGAAGTAATTCTATATCATAGGTCTGTCACAAGTTTTTTTTCTATAAATGTAATGCTTAAACTCCTTTTTTGCAGGCTCTTACAGAGTTCTTCATTGGTTTCCAAACCCTGATAAGGACATTGCTCGTTTCCGAACATGGGTTCATGCTATTGGAGGAGAAATTTTGAGTCTGAGCAATGAAAATATTTATAAACTTCGTCGAGTTTGTCATGCTCATTTCGAAGAGAAATATTGTTGCCGTTACAACAAAATTTCTAACATAGCTGTTCCAACATTACATATGCCAGGTTGGTAAACTATGTAGCTATATAATTGTCTATTAAATCTATAGTAGCTAAGTATATATTTTAGTAGCTATAGGCTTTTAATGTGTCATAATAATTATGGCACCTTATGTTATTGTCATAATATAACATTAAATTGAAAATAAATGTTGCATGTATTGTATCTAGTAAAACATTACTATAATTTAGAAAGTTTCATCAGAATTAACCTGTTCATTTCAGGAAATTTGAATTAGAATTTGGAATGGAAGATAATATTTATTACCCTTAGGATTTAGAGATATTATTCAGTTTGTTCTTGAATTAATTCAATGTGTTATTCAACATTATTTTTTACAACAGAGAGGTTGTTTCTTTCGTTTCTACACTTTGGTAGAAACAAAACGAGATTTTGAACTTATTAAAATTGTCTATATTATTTTTGCAGGACCTTTATCAAAATTTATCTGCACTGATAGAAAACCATTGAGGGAAGTTGAAAATTTACCTTCTACTTCAAAAGGTCAGTACCTACACCTAAACTTCACATAAAGGTGCTAACACAGCAGTTGTGTAATGAAAATGAAACATTCTATAATCTTATAGAATGTTTCATAACACTTGTTGTCTGAAAGTTTCAAGTTGTTTTGTGAGAAAATCTTCAAAAGTATGTAAATTGTAACAAAATATTGTCATGTTACACAATGTTTTATAACATTATAACTGATGTGTCAACACTTCAAGAAGATTTAAGGAGATAATGTTACTTAGCATGTCTATTTTACACTTGTAATTTGACCAGAACTGCTACAGTGACTGAAATAATGCTCAGCCAAAGTAATACTATGTATTCGTAAGTGCATATATTATTTTTGCATGTTTTGTTTTACTATAACCTCTACAACTTTTAACCCAGCTGGTAATAACTTGGTTTAAGCCCATGCTATCAGTTCCTGGCTACCTAGTTAGCCAAGCAAAAGCAATACATGCAAAAAAATATGTATTTCTTAGCCATACACTTCAATTTTGATTTAAAGTAACTATCTGAATAAGTTTTTCTATAAATTGGCATTTAAAGGATAAATGCCTGTTATATATATATCGGTCCCTACACACAAACTGACAGAAAAGTTGATGTTTACAGGAAAGCATTTTTAATTTTCAAACTGCTCTAAGAATTATTTTAAGAGCAGATATATATTTAATTTAATGCAAATTTATTTCATGCAACAGCAAGCAGCAACATAAAATTCATTTATAACAATTTTCCTATTGTGTTTGTTTCAGGACCACTATCACTTCAAGATTCCCAAAAACCATTAAAAGAAAATGAAGCACCAGCACCAGGTTGGTATCTAAATATAATCCAAATTTTTCTTACTATTTAGCTAATTGCAAATTTTAGGTTTTACTATACATATAACAGTTCAGCAGCAAAAACACATTATGCAAAAATATTATAAAAGTACATAATTATATAGTTTTAAAACTATAAACTTACTTAATTATAACTTTCGTTTTCCAGCTACTGTTGAACCTGATACAGTTGTTGAGAATCTTGAAATACAAGAATACAAATTGGAGGATAAATATGGTGAGTGGCCCTTACTTAAATTTTAAAGAAAAAAGAAATAGAAACCTAAAGATAGAGTACTATGTTCATTTCCACTGCCTTTATCTTTCACTCTACAACTCTTAATGGTTGAAGCCATGGGGCACAGCAGTGTTTATACATTTGATCTGCTGGACAGTACTTCTGTTTAAATAATTTCTTTAATATAATAATAGCTAAGGTAGCATGTTTTTAAAAGCTTAATTTTATTTGCAGGTCCAAACACTGCTAAAAAAGTAGTGACTCATAAGAAAATGACCAAAAATGAGCGATCCTTATACCAAAAATTGGTAAACATTAGGATTAAGTTATCGAAGTGTCGGAACAGAGCACAGAAACAATCCCTGCAATTAAAAGCAGCCAAAAATTTTATGAAGAATAGCAACTTTATAGCTACTATTAACAATATGCCAAGTGCTGCTAAACTTTTAACCATGTTGCAGTTTAGAGAGTCTAAAAAGAAAGAAAAAGGCAGAAGATTTTCTACTGAAGAAAAAATATTGGCTTTGGCAATGCTGAAGCAAAGCCCCAAAGGCTATCGATTTCTGCGAAGAATGTTGGTTTTGCCTTCACAGCAAATACTAAATACATTTTTGAACCAAGCCAATATAAAGCCTGGTATCAATAATAATATATTTGAACAGCTGAAAAAAAGAGCAAATAAAATGAAACCAGCAGACAGACTCTGCATACTAATGTTCGATGAAATGTCTCTGAAGCCTAATTTAACTTATAATGAGAGAAAAGATTTGGTGATAGGTTTTGTGAACAATGGACGCGAGACAAAACAAGAATTCGCAGACCATGCACAGGTTTTTATGATCAGGGGTCTGATAAGAAAGTATAAGCAACCTGTTGCTTATACATTTGCACAGGCGGCCACTAAAGGCCCAGAGCTGGCTTTACAAATCAAAACGATCATACAAAATCTACAAGAAACTGGGTTCAACGTAGTGGCTACAGTGTGTGACCAAGGCACTAATAATAGACATGCCTTAAATCTTCTTTTACATGAAAGCAGGGTACATATGCTGAGAAGTGGAAAAGAAGTCAGAGAAGAAACAAAAATAATTATAATTAATGATAAAAAAATTGTTCCACTGTATGATCCCCCGCATTTATTAAAAGGAATAAGGAACAACCTATTACAGAAAAATTTAAGGTATAAAACAGATAAAGAAAAGACGGCTAAGTGGGATCACATTATAAAACTACATCAAGAAAATCCTGCATATAAAGGAATACGATTAGTGCCTAAGTTAACTGATAGCCACGTTGATCCGACTAGGACGAAGATGAAAGTGAAATACGCCAGTCAAGTGTTCAGTAGATCTGTCTCTTCTACTATGGGATACCTTGCAGGTAAGATCAAGAGATGTTTTTTTTGTAATGGCCAACTAAACTTAGTGCAACAATATTAGATTAAATATCTGCCGGAATTTAAATATTTCCATTATATTTCAAAATATTGGTTATTGCAATTACCTGGGTTCAGTTACTCTTTAAATTAAAATGTAGGTTTAATGGTACACCACTATGCAAACACATATCCCAAAGCATACACATAACATGTACATTAGGTGCACAGACATTTTAAAGCATAAATGATCTAAATTCTAATATTGAATTGTTATTGTTTTACAGATAACGGAATCCTTCCAGACGAATGTAAGGAGACTGCAGATGTACTACTTTTTTTTGATAATCTTTTTGACTCTGTGAATGGCAGCTTTGTCAAAAATAGGTATGCAAAACCACTCCTAGGACCTGTAACACCCAATTCCAAACATCACGAATTTTGGAGAGAAGCAAAAAAAGTTTTAAAATCCATGAAATTTATCACAGATGAAAACAAAATTGCTAATGTACCTACCATTAATAATTGGGTATGGACACTGGAAGGCATAGAAACATTAGTTAAAATGTTAGCCATTGACTACAATGTTACATCTATATGGATGCGGCACCTAAACCAAGACCCAATCGAAAATTTCTTTGGGGCTATAAGAAGCCATGGGTGCCGTAACACAAATCCAACACCTGAAAGATTTCAATCAGCATTAACAACGTTATTAGTCAATAACCTATCCAGTGTCCATGCCCCTGGAGCAAATTGTGAAGAAGATCAATGCAATGCACTACATGCCCTCATCGTTACTAAAAATAAGGAACCTACGACTACTGGTGATATGTCTTTAGACATTGTTAACGAGATTACCCTTACACCTTTAGAGGAAAAAAGTCAGCCCCAAATAATGGGGCCTCTACAGTATGTATCGGGATATTTTTTAAAAAAGACGAAAAATAAAATATTTAGGTCTTGTGAGGTTTGTAAGGGTAATCTCTATAGTGAAATTGAAAATGATTTTATACAAAGAAAAGAATTTGCCAATCGTCGTTGGCTTTCCACCCCAAGCCCAGCATTTTTGAAATCAATATCCAACATGCAAGATATAATAAATACAATAATATCTACTAATTTAAAACAAAAATTTCTAAGGGAAAATATAAAAACGATAATTCTTTTATTTTTAGACTTTAATTTTATGACATGCTCTGAACACAAAGAAAAATTAATAGACTTTTTAATTAATTTAGTTAGTCGATTTTTTTTATTTACATATTGTAAAAATATAAATAAAATTTTAACGGGCAAAAAAAATATAGACAGCGATGAGGATGCAATGCAGTGCAAAGCACAAAAATATTTTAAAAGATGTTTTAAGAGAAAAATTTGACATTATTATAATAATGCATTGTACCAACAATGTAATGCAATTATTAGAATAATGTCAAAGGAGGGTGCTCAAAAAAAAATCAACTTTGGCAGAAACGAATTGTACTATAGATTAATAATAATATTGTGTAATAAAATAATAACCGGGTATGATCGTGATTCCTGGCAAACATATAAAAATTTCCAATTTTGTTATCCAGTTGTCCATAAAAAAAGTATTTCGTAGTAGTAGTATGTTTCCCTATTATTCAAAGAACTTTCCTAATTCCTTTTTTTTATTTTGAAGGGGTATACTTTTCTTAATAAACAGGTCAGAAAAAAGAAATTCAACATCGGTCCAGGCGTATTTGAGAAATGACCCAATGCCTCCAAAAAAAAAGGATATTTTTTAATAATGAGACCACCTGGAAAGTATACCCTTTCAGACAAAACGAATTTTCCTCATCAGTCCAGGCGTCTTTGAGAAATCGGGGAACATACTACTTTTAAAATAGACAACAAAATTGCATTTTTTTATGTTTGCCAGTAAGGATCACGATCGTAACCGGTTATTATTTTATCACACTACATTATTGTTAATTTGAAATACAACTCCTTTCTGCCGAAGCTGGGTTTTTTTTTCAATGATGCGTGAGCATTCTCCTTTCTGGTTATGTATTAGAAAATCTAATTTTATGGCTGGTTTTACAGTGTGCTGACGGTCTGCGTTGACAAGTCAATATGTATGGTAGCTTATGAAGCGCTTTAGTTAAAGCTATGGCACATGAACACTTGAACAGGTTGGCGAGTAGTAATGTAGATTTTGTAATGGTACGGATCTCCCTCGTATCAACCTCAAGTGAACTTACCAATTTTGAACACAACTCTTTGTTTTCCTTCGCTAGTGTGTAAACGGCCAGTATATGTAATAAAAAACATAATTAAGGTACCTTTCAAGCAAACGCATTACCATCTGTTCGCATCCCATGAGTTGCTTCAATTTCCGTATCATCGACAAAGTCCACTTGGAGTTAATTCAGTTGATATGAGGGGGATTTGTACTAGATCATCTCCATGGTCGAGATAACCACTCGCCATCCGGTGGCCTCTCCGACATACATGTATAGAGCTATGGCTTTGAATATTTGAGAATGACATCGATCGGTCGCCAGCGCTGAGCGTACTGGCTTGTCACTGTGGACCATCAGCATGACTCTAAAACCAGCCTAAATAGTCCAATCAACGGGGCTTAAGTTACCAAAACCCTCCCGCCTATGTAATTTGGCATTGATAAAATTAGGGGATATTATTACCATTTCTTTATTAGTTGTTAGTTATTTTTTAAGTTGTTTGTTACTGATTGTTGAAAAATCCTCACAGTGATTCGTATATAATTATACTTTCTGTATAATTATATACGAATGTACTACCTACTTAGTATAGTTATTTATATGAATCCAACTCTTTTAAATTGTAGACAATGAAATTCTAATTTCACTTTCACGCTGTAACTTCTACTGAACTATCAGTCTTATTTTATATAAAAGAGAATTATCAAGAATGCATTAATAATAAACAAAGCTATGTAATCAGGATATTAAAATACAATTAATAACAATAATTAGCAGACCTTATTGTTCAGTAAAAGTAATAACGCATAAATGAAATTTGGAAGTTTCTCTGAAATCGAAAAATTGTGAGATTCCTTTCGAAATGATACATTCGTACATAATTTAAACAGAACGTGTTTCAGTGTGATCTTTTTTTACTACTAACTTCTTGTAATCTGCACCTAATTTCATCATAAATGCTAAATTTCAAAGGTGGGAGAATTTTTCGGAGTCTTAATTAATATTCTATGATGAGTTGACATAGGACGCTAGTATTCGTCCCATGTCAACTTATCATTCTAAGTTAAGTTGGCAAGATAAAACATAAGATTAATGTATGACCAAAATTGTATCCAAAATTTTTAATTAGTTTTAATCATGTAACTGTTTGTGGTGAGAAATAAACTATTTTGATTATCATAATATATGGTTTTATTTTCTGCATCCTAATTTGAATACAGTTGAGTTTTGTTAATTTATTTATTAATCCGTTAGGTAATTTACTCAGTCAATTTAGTAAACGTATTCTCCATTGACTATGAGTAAATTACGGGATTAATAAATAAATTAACAAAACTTAGTACAAACAAGGCTCAAAGCAGGAATGATAGTAGATCTATAGTTATATACATCGCAGGAAAGTTGCAAGTTTGTAGATACAGATGGCGCTGTCAATCACTTTCCTCCTGAACCCGCCGAGTAAAGCCTCTATACCTATATATATAAAAGTACTCTGTGCAGACTACAAAATTGTGAGTTGCGACTACGCGACATCGTTAACTGCATCAGACGAGATGAATCATCGGGTCGCGCTGAGAAAAATTCGCGGAAATTGCTTTTTCTTAATAGCGATTCGGATTTCGGGGGTATTTGTAACGGTATGGCGCGCGTTTTTGGGTTTCTACTTTTAATAGACCATTATTTTTATTTTATTGTTTGTTTTGGTTATGTGTGGATGATTTACATCATTTAAAAACGAGAAAAATAAAGAAATTAGTCATGAAACATAACAGTTTGTGACAACAATTAATTTAATTACGAATGGGTATACCTACTATGAGAACCTTAAAAACACCAGTTTAACAAATACTTAAATAAAAATTTACATTTTTTATAATTGATTGTACCCACAGACATGTATATATTGTACCCTTAGATTGTACCTTACAATCAATTATAAAAAATGTTTATTTTTATACGTATAATTAAAATAATTATCATATCCTAACTACTTCACTACATAGTATAAAACAAAGTCGATTTCTCTGTCCCTATGTCCCTTTGTACCTATGCTTGAATCTTTAAAACTACGCAACGGATTTTGATGCGGTTTTTTTAATAGATAGAGTGATTCAAGAGGAAGGTTTTAGTATATAATTTATTAGGTTTTAGACAAAGCGGGCGAAGCCGCGGGCGGTAAGCTAGTTATATTATAAAAGCGAAAGTTTGAGAGGATGCATGTGTGTTTATTTGTTACTTTTTGACGCAAATAGGTACTACTGAACCGATTACAATGAAATTTAGCACACATATAGAGGGTAGCTTGGTTTAACATATAAGATAGATTTTATCCCGGAAATCCCAGAAAGGGAACTATGCGGGTTTTTCTTTGAAAACGCGGGCCCAGCCGCGGGCGGAAAACTAGTACCTACTCTATATTTTGGAACTGCTCATAATTTTTGTTTTATGTTTAATTTTATTTTTAAATCTATTTTGTATTATAGATTATAAAAATGATAACATAGGGTGATTTATGGTTATATGGATATTTTATTTATGCAAGATATCAGTGACGAGATTAAAAAAATATATGTACCTACCTATATTTAGTATTATTTAAAAACTTAGTAAGTTAAATTTTTTGCTCTTAAAATAGTATGATACGCCATTGATTAAAAAACATAATATTTAAATTTGTTTTTGAAATTGCAATTGATTTGTAATATTTAATTGAAAAAAAAAAAAAACAAAATAGAGTCAAAGCTTCTACTTCAGTGTTCTACGTCAGTGTTTAGTAGGTGTCATGATTCGCATTTTGATGTTTAGTTTATTCGTTTTATTATTTACATTTTTCATTTTCATTCGTGTACTCTTCTCATATTGTTAGGTCTAATTTGACGATGTGTTAGTTTCTTTTGCTTTGTAGGTTGACGGCGTTGCGTCCGAGGGATCCACAACCGCGTTAGCGTATTGCTTCAGGTCAGCGTTAGCACAGATCTGACCGAGGAATCTGCTTTACTGAGTAGAATCGGACTCCATTTACTATGGACAAGTAATTTCCTTATATACCGCGCGGAGCAACGCACTTCGATAGCGCGAGTTAGCAATTTATTGCCTGTACAATTATAACAGGCGTTAAAATTTGTTTTTTGGATTTCATCTTGCTTATTAGAAAAGTTATATGTTTTCTTATTGGAAAATGAATAATATAGACTGTTTAAAATTGATATTAAATTGTTTCAAGTAAAACTGCAAACGGCACCATCTACCGGGTGGTGATTGAAACACAAAACTGACATCTTCTGGATGAGTGGCGAAATGTTTTCATTAGAAAATACTAATATTTCTGTAAAGCCATTTTTTTAATATACGTGGAATAAATAAACAAAAACAAAATGATAGATTTGCCACAAATATAGACATCCTCGTTTTAATATTTTAGTCTTTTGTACAGATCAGTGCCATCTAGCAGTGTGGAGTCATAACTTTTTGAGCACTTAACACTTGTACGGAGCAACTATGTAGGTACTTAGGTTTTTCTTAATTCTTACTCGAACTTAAAATTTAAATGTAGACGATATAATAAATTAGTAAGTACATAATAATATGAAGAGTTTGTCTGTTATGACAATGCATGTTTTTCAATTTAAATAAAAATATTGCCCCTTTATTCATTCAAAAGTTTTAGAAGTTCCTATCTTCTTATTCATAAGTATTTTCATTCCAGATTCGAAGCTAATCATTGTCATTTAAATATTCATTAACAGATTTTTGTATTTGCTCATATGCTAAAAACAATAATTTGGTAGATGATTAAAAAAAAAGATCGGTCAATTTCAATTGTTTATTATGAAATTAATATAACATGATACACAATATGACACTGAATTAATTTTTTACAAAATTATTTAAGTCATTTAAATCACATTTAAAATAAAGATTTTTTTCTAAATGCCGGATTACGGTACGTCATAGATGCAGATGCGAATACTGGATTTTCTTCGCACTTGACAGCAGACGATGGATTATTTACTTCACTTAGAAACCTTTCATATTCTCTCTTGTCCCGAGCATCAGATATACATTTCCAAAGGCAAATCGTTCCTATGCCAATAGCAAGTATGGCCGCTAGAACGCCTCCCCCGAACACTAAAACAATTACATAGTTAAATAGTATCTATTTTTTCATAATCATGTAATTTTATCATTATATGAGTAATAAGAAGGGAAAACTTACTATAATAACTTTTCGCGCAATTGATATCAGATTGAACTATAATATCGATACCGTATCGATTCGCAGCATATCGATATCCGAATTTCATTTCGCATCCGACGATCACTGGCACATCGGGGCATATGGCCCACGAATTTTCATCAGTGATGTTTTTGACCACTGTGACGTTAAAGTCGAAGCAATCGGCACATTTCGTACTATTTTCTGTTTCTCTACTGCAAATTGCGCAGGATTCGAGTATGTTACATTGTGAGTTATGGCAGGAGTCTTGGTTATTGTCACAGGGCTGTACTACGCAGCGGATGTCTTGTTCGCTCCTCGCGTCCCACTCTGCGATGGGATTGCAGTCACATTTACCGCAGATGCATTTACCCCTCTCGTTGCAGATCTGATAAGGTCAAAGGAAATAAATCTTTGTAGTTGTCCTTCAGGACAACGATTCATCGTAGTGAAAACAAAAAGAGATGAAGACGTCATGACCATGAGCTTTGGTGATAAACTACTTAAGTCATAAACGATTTCGATTAAGTTTTGTATACAGACATGTAGTTAATTTTAATCCAAAAATATGGTTCTACGGAATAGTAAAACTCTAATGATCATCATATCAGTAAGTAGGTATTACACCATATCATACTGTCCTATTATACTAATAAAGACAGAATACTGAATTAATTTTTGTACTCAATAAAGATATTTTTTTTATTTTTTTATTTAGGTACAGGCTATTAGACCGTAACATCTTCTTACTGTATCACCAGTGCTACATCTAGCGGATGACGTCGCACAGTTACAGGCGTCACCGGTCCATCCCTGATTGCATTTGCACTTCCCACAGTTGCAGTCCCCTTGATCGGAACAGAGAGCGTTGTTGTCCCCTCTTGGGCAGCTGTCCTTGTTACATTCACAGTATCGTCCCTCGAATCTGTAAGATTGAGAAAACAAAGGCGATTGTATTACTGAAAGCACTAATATATGTAGTATTTTATAACTCCTTAAGACAATTCTTCTGTTCATAGTATTTTAATTTGTGAAAGAATTAAATTTAATTTAATGCTCAAATTGTACTTAAATTACAATAGCAATGTTTGGAAAATATTTACCTATTCCTACATACACACGTTCCGCATTTACAAATTCCATGTCCACTGCAATCGTCTGTAGAATTCGGTGCCTTGCATATTGTTTTGTCATAAAACGATGTTGAATTACTCGATGAACATTGGCATTTATCTCCCCAGCTAAAATATATTGATTTTCGTACATAAAATTTTATAAAATTAGAAGGTCTACTCGTGATAAAATATCATCTAATGATTATTCCAGTGCTTTATTCTCATTTAAACTTGTATAAATTATAACAACTTTAATTTTTACTCACTTTCCTCCACTACACTCACAAATACCACATCTTTTTTTGCCGTTATATGAGCACATTTTTGAATTAACTTCGCTCTCACAATCGCACGTGCTTATTAGATTAATGTCGAGATTTAGTTTTTCTTTGATACCTTCCACAACAATATCGATAGACATTTTTGTGATATTGTTGTCATATTGTAATAATTCAATCGTCGCATTTATCTTCTTTTCTTGGTTTTGTTTGACCACACATTGTCTGTCATTGTTTGTTGTAATACAATCCGGCTCAGTTGTTATTTTCAGCATGTTTCGATACTTTCTTTTCATGTTAATGTTTATTTTTAAATTACTAGTAATATCCTGGAATAAAAATAAAATATAAAAGAAAACCCTAACCTAATTTGCTAAAGAACATGAAGGGATATTTCACTAGGACTAACCTCATAAATTGATCTCAGAATGTTGACAATTTCATTATCGTATGTTGTTATCCTCGATCCACTGATGTTATCGCTCAGATCTTTGTAGAGATTATGCATATCTTTAGTGACTGCAAATATGATCGTCATTTGTTCGTCTGATGCCAATTTATTTATGAGGCTGATAGATGGGTAATCCATTTCTAGTTCCTTCGTGTAGACACCATCTTCTGTGTAACATTTACCATCGTTGGGTTTTATAATACCCGCCCACTGACCGTCTCCGGCAGCATGCAACGGGCCTCCAGTGAGAACAACTATAATTTTCCTTGATTCACTCCGCCAACCAATTTCTTTTTTACACACTATTACCTGGGCAAGTGCATCTAGAGTCCCTTCTTGTTCGTCATGATTCATTCCGAATGGTGTATCATTCACAATTTTACGGAAGATTTCAAAATTATCGATTAACTTTAAGTGATTTTTAAAAGAATATGTTAACGTACTATTTTTTTTTCTGAAACATAAATTGTAATACATATAACAATATTAGATAATATAAGTAAAAGAAATAAAGAAAAATTCAAAATGTAAACTCACTGTGTAAACGGCAAAGCATTTTTATCCACGAATGTACCCATTCCCAAAAATACGTTTTTAGTTATGGTTTTCATCATATTGTATATGTTTTCACTTTGGTAAGCTGTTTTTTCTTTTATTAATTTCATTGATATCGATCCATCCATTAAGAAGTAGAGATCTACCGGGTAGTCACTTGCGCTTTTAAATGAAAAATCAAAAGGTAAAGGGTGGCCTAATCTCAAGTCCATTTTTATCTTCTGTGGTTTCATTTGAATAATATGACCGATATCTGAAGAAAAGTTTAAATTTTGTTCGATCGTACGTGAGTTAAGAGGACTGATTCTATGCGTTAAATCTAAACACCAGCTATTGAGGTCTGCAGTGTTTGATTTGCATCGATCTGTGATGTTATCCTGGAATTAAGTAGAATTTTATTACCAACAAGCCACTGACCACTACACCCAAATGGTCCTTCATGTAGCCTCGCTAGTTTCACTTTGTTATTTGTTCAAATTTATATTATAGACAAACGCATTTTCGATAAAAACAATATGATGTGCAAATGCAACAAAGAAAATGCGAATGTATATAATAAGATACATTATAATAAGAATGTAATGATAAGCATTAAGTTGTGATAAGATGATGATGATGATGATATGCTTCGCTATGAAAGCTTTACTTTTAATCCGCTGGCGACCAGAGATAGCGTACTTATCTCTGATCTTAAATTCCTGAATTTTATTGAAGAATAGGCTGTAAATCTTGTAAAGTGTAAAACATTGATATTTACCATGGAACACCAGATGCAATCGTATGACTGCTTTATACATTCCTCGCATGTTTTCTGACTTTCACAGACATCAAGAGAGTATGATTTTTTAATTATAAAGACTATTAATATAAATAAGACGTTCATTTTTAATTTTATTGTCATTTGATCCACGCACTTCATTGAACTAATCTACATAATTCCTGGGTATAATAATTGACAATACAGGAAAATGGTAAGCTTCTATTTTCAGAAATAAACAAATACATTTATAATAACGTCATAGTTGAAATTTAACGGGCATTATCCTTGTATAAAACAAATTTATCACAAGTACTCGCTATAATATTCATTTGTAGTTAAATTCTGGGACCATGAAGGTTATAATATTACTAACGTGCATTTATTTAAATATAGGTGTAATTTTGTGTGAATCAGAATGTAAAAACTTTAAAACATGTGGTGGATGCATCGGATATGCTTATGATACATGTGTGTGGTGTTCCGCTGTAAGTAGAATATTTTTATTTATGTACCAAATTATGAGAACTAATACATTTTAAATTCTTTTTATATTACATATAAACATATTTAACCATTGAACCATTGAAAAAGTGTATGTGTTCAAATATTCATTTGCATAATATCAATCTTTTATTCATTTAGGCAGAACATGAAGGCAGAAGATGTCAATCTAAAACGGAAGCCGATGCAAATAGGGGATGGTGTAAAGAACCTGTTTATGACCCTCAAGTTACCATTAACGTAATGGAAAATCGCAATTTTAGTCCTGGAATAAATAACACGGGTGTTGTTCAATTTGCACCGCAAAAACTCAAAATCAAAGCACGTCCAGGTGTTTCTATTCCAATAAACATGTCCTATAAGCCAGCAAAAGATTATCCGTTAGATGTTTATTATCTAATGGATTATTCATTCACCATGAAAACTTATGCATCGGTCCTACGGGATCAGGGACTAAAGATATATAAAGAACTCACAAGTTTAACCAACAACGTTCGTTTAGGAATTGGCAGTTTTGTTGAAAAGCCTGCGATGCCATTTGCCGAGTATGTATTTTAGATAATTTTGATTCAGATCTTCCAAGAAGTGTGCGTATTAATTTTAATTTCATCTTGCAGTGTACGTAAGGGAATATCTTATTCATTTAAAAATCATATATCTCTGACGGAAAATACGAAATTATTCCTGGATGCTCTTAAACATGACCCGAATGGTACGAATTATGATACACCAGAAGATAGTTTTGACGCCTTAATGCAAGTCATGGTTTGTCCTAAACAGATAGGGTGGCGAAGTGGAGCCAGACGAATTATTGTTGTGTGTTCCGACTCGACATACCATAGCGCGGGAGATGTGAAATTTGTTGGAGCTATACGACCACACACTATGGAGTGCTACATGGATAGTAAAGGAAAAGACATGTCACTTGTTTATGATTACCCATCAGTTAGTCAAATTAATAAAGTAGCGACAGAAACAAATACTAAAATTATATTCGCCGTTGACTCTCAAGCTAAACGACACTATGAAGCTTTAGAGAAGAGTATACAGGGGTCAAAGTATGTACCGTTTAATGCAAACACCGATGTTGTTGACATGATTAAGAACGAATATTTAGTAAGTTATCGAAATCTTACATTTAACTACATTGTTTGCTTGGTGTGTAATATAAAAACTTTATATCATTTTTAGGAATTGGTAAGAACGTTGAGTATTGACTCAAATCTGCCATCTTTTATGGAATTAAAACTAGATCCAGACTGTTCACAAAAGGATAATTGCCGAGTTAGGCATGAACAACCTGTAAACATTAAAGGTACCTTGAAGATAAAGACATGTCCTACTGACAAAGAGATGAAATATTTATTAAGTATCGGACCAGTATCGTTGGACGAAAAATTGGAAATCGAAGTAGAAACGCAATGCCAGTGTGATTGTGAAAAGCACGGGGAAGAAGATTCGGCAAAATGTAGTAATGCTGGTATTTACCAGTGTGGTATATGTGACTGTAAAGGAAAAAGGTAAAGTTGTATTAATCCTAATTTAATAGATTTGGTACTTTATTGTAAGATATATTTAAGTGAATGAAATGATATCGTACATTCATATTAAAGTATGCATTATTTTTTAGATATGGCAGTACCTGTAGTTGCGTCGGTGCATCATCAGAAACAAATGACTTAGATCTGTGTAAAGCCAATATTACCGACTTAAATTTTTGCAGTGGCCGTGGTATTTGCAGGTAATAAAGAAAATTCATGATTCATATCATTCCAATCATTAATTCTTATTAATTTTAGCGGTAAGAGGCTACTAGCTCTAGATAGCTATCTATACTAATATTATAAAGAGGAAAGGTTTGTAATTATGAATGTATGTATGTAGGTATGTATGGTTTTCACGCATAAACTACTGGACCGATTTCAAAAATTCTTTCGCCATTAGAAAGTTGCATCTTCACTGAGCAACATGCGGGTTTTTCTTTGAAAACGCGGGCGAAGCCGCAGGCGGAAAGCTAGTATATAATATATATTACGGACCAACAGCCACGGAGCGGAGCCACGCGGGTGAAACCGCGAAGCGCAGCTAGTTACATATAAAATGAATTTCGGTATTGCTGCGTAAGATGAGAAAATGAAAATGCGATAGAGCCAGTTTATAACATTTTATTAATTTCTGATGTTCAATTAACTATTCTCATCATTATTATCTACACTTACATGTATGAAGCTTTGTCTCTGTACTATTTAACTTATCTTGTATTTACATATAGATGTGGGAAATGTGAATGTCAAAGCGGTTTTTCTGGTGATTATTGCGAGTTTGATGACAACGCTTGCCCCCGACCTGGCAGCTTGCTTTGTGCTGGCAACGGAAAATGCAAGTTTGGGAGATGTGAATGTAACCCACATTGGATTGGAGACGACTGTCAGTGCCCAGACAATAATAGAAGTTGTATAGCACCGATATCTAACGAGGCAAGTGGTATTTTGTTTGTTGTCCAAGACACAGCTATATTTACCTTACATTTCCCCCGATTTCGTTAATTTTGAATAAGTCGTTAGAGTTTATTGTAAAAAAGTTTAACTTAAACAGTTTTTTGTTTTAGTTACTAAATTAAGATGTGGTTTTGTTTAGGAATGCTCTGGCAAAGGTACTTGCAAATGTGGCGTATGTATTTGCGAACAAAAGGAGGATACGAATGAAATTTGCTCGGGACGCTTTTGCGATGACTGCGACGAACTGAAGCAAAAGCGATGCAAGGAACTAGAAGACTATGCCTATTGCAATTATAATTTTAATAAAACTGAATGTGATGAAAGATATAATCAAACTTCAACTGGTGTAACATTTGTGAACAAAACTGAAATAGATACGCTTGAACATCAACATAAAGCTAAATGGTGTCGTAAAGCCTTGGATGATGACAGCTTCTTGATTTTCATTTATTATTATCCACCATCGTCCACGAATACGTTGGAAATCATGATACAGAAAGAATTGGAGTTACCTATTAAGGCTGATGTTTGGGGTAAGGCTTCTTAAATAGTTAAATTTGTTGTAAAAATTAGCATACAATAGGATTGATTAAATTGCTAGTTGTTTGCTTTTAATTAATTTTTAATTAAAAGAAAAATTAATAATAAAAAAATTAATGCATAGGTAATAATATTTTGTTAACTTATTGGCTTGGAAAAAGACTAGAGGTATTTTTTTATTGGTATTAATTTACCGAAGAATAATAGCACGTTAGCACATCACTGCCTATTTATGAAATTGTTTTCCAGTCACCGTCGTGAGTACGATAGCCGCAGTCCTCCTCATTGGTTTGATAACATTGGTGGTATGGAAGTACTTGGCTGATCTCCACGACGAGCGGGAGTACCAAAAGTTTGAGAGCGCTCTTGCAGCCGGTGTTGACGAAGACAACCCTCATTACCAACCGCCCGCTGTGAACTTTACTAATCCTGCGTATAATCCTAATTGTGCGCGTTCGTAACATTATTAATAAGTTAGTACTTTTGTTCAGTGAAATATTTTAATAATAAAAAAGGTTTAGAAATCCAGTTTTTGAATAACAAATCAAGAAAAACGTCGGAATATTTAAGGGTTATTTTATATGCATGTTTATTACTCATGTTTGTCACTGATGAAAAACTAATAAAATAAATGTATAGAAAGAAAAATTGTAGTTTGTAATTTTGAGACAAAGACTGATTAATACACAATAAGGTTTTAATCCTTTTTAATACGAACTTTGATAATTTACAATGTTACACACAGATAATTATATAAATAATACGTATAAATAACAAAACTTTGTAAAACAATTCAAAAATCATTCATTAATTTTGAAAACATTGCATCTGGATTTACTAGCAATCATTGATCATTCCAAGAAATTTAAAATGGTTTCTACTTAATTTGACTTAAAGATTAACTTAGCAAATCGAGTGTGCGTTGCGAATAGAGTCGAAAATTTAAATTTCATAAACCCTGGTCAATATCTAGCCATAGAAAAACTTGTCTTATGAATTGTTAGAACATTACTATGATAGCTAAATATGACCCGATTTAATGAAATTTTTAACACTTTGTCATTTTTTATGACCGCTCTTAGTTGGACGGTCTTGAGATCGCTTCAATCGAATAGGCTGCTCATCGTGATAATGTTTTCTGTCCTTGCGTTCGTGAAAATCCAATTTTGCTGATACCGCCTGTAAAAACAAACACACACATACACATGCATGATGCATACATATTCATCAGTAGAAATCTATACACTAGAGAATTTCCATTTACTTCTAGGGTATTATTTTTTCTATGAGTTTTGAACCAGTTAAAAAGGAAAAACAATTCAGACGTATGTAGGCTGCAAGCTTGGAATCTCGTCCTAAATTTTCTATCTTCATCATATTAAATGATAACCTAACCCGCAGAATTTAAAAGATGACGAATTTGCGTCTCCTTAGTCATTCTTGCGTTATAAATGATGCATCATTTTATATGTAACCGACTATGAATATTTTGTTTGTATTTAAAATAAATTTATGCCTAAAAGCCTACCCGATTACTCTCTTGTTTCTGCCGTCGCGGGCGCAGCGTGCAGGTTGCAACGCCGAGCTGCAGGTCTCCAGCTGAAAGTCTTTCTTCCACGTCCGTGTTGCATGATGTTGAACAACATTTGCAACTGCAATGATAAAATTAAGTATTAAGCCTCATATTCATGGTAAATATTTGTTGAGCAACACACAGCAATACGCCAATTCAAGATGTGCAGTGTGAATACAACATTCGATTTTTCCAGATCCGATGAAAATAAGATTTGGCAAATCGTGTCTCCCTGTGAACCACTGCACCATCTGAAATTTTGCAGTACGGCCAGATCGGTTTGTAGTCGCAAAATCGGATCTTAGCTTCAGCAAGATTCCGTTTTTCTTTGATCTTGAAACCGAATGCTTGTTTGTGTGTACTCTTTCATTGAAATACTGGTACCATTAAACTGAATCCTGCAAAAAACCGATTCGGTAGAAAAAACAGTGACACGTGAACCTAGGGTTAGGTGTTGTGTATTCCGTTTTGATACGTACACATCTTTTTCTGGAACTGGCAGATGCGACTGAGGGCTACTCTCACGGGAGTTGGCCGGGGTGTTCCTGCATACCGCTTCACGTACTTCTTGTAAACGCCGCCTCTCCTCAGCCACTTTACGGTCCAGCTCTGCTACTACATTGTGATGTTAATAACATAATAATTATATGAGATTCTATCTTCACTTATTTTAATTCTCAATGGAAAGGTCTGGCTTCTCGCATGGCACCCTATTAGAAAGTATTTGCTTATATCTAGATCATAGGATAGGAAAAATAGCTCGTCTTAATGACTTCAATTTTAAGGTTAAAAATGTTACAAATGTTAAAAAAAAATTAAAGCAAAAAAAGTTAAATATTATTCAGAGGTTTCATTTTCATTAAATATTAAAAACATACTGTGTTTTTGTGTTTGACGTTGTTTATTTATTAATTCGCTTTCCAATGAATCAATACGTTTTTTAAGCACCTCTTCCTTACTTAGCATAGTTTTCCACGTGCGACATACTTTTAAATGGAGGAATGCTAATTCTTGTGCGTCCAAACCCTTAAAATAATAAATTAATTAAAAAGACTGCGGTGACAGAAGCCAATTTATATTGCAAGGAAAAAATAGATTAATTACCTCTACATTATTATTTATTATTTTATTTGCTATATATTTAATATATGCATGTTCAGCCATACGTCGTTGGTCTACGTCTACTTGTTCGAAAATATTTCGAATTGTATCCGAAATATTAGAATCTAAAGAACATGTACAAGGTCCATGAGACCGAGGTTTCGGCCTAACGTTGAACGCTTCTATATTTGTTTTCGTTAACAGTCTTGTATCACTTCTTCTATGTTTACGTTTTCTCATTTCAGGGGAAGGCATTTTTACGGGTTCCTGAAATAACAAATAATATTTTCAGTTTGACGACATCTGATAAAAATCAACAATTTGCCGCTTATTTGAAAACAGGCTCGCCTGGTGTAAAGCGAATCCACCGCCCATATTCATTTACATACCTCATTGTTATCATTCAGATGTTGCTCATGAAGTTTCAGTTTATATATTGTGTTTTCTTTCTCAAGTAATTCCACTTTGCGCATTGCTTCGATGCTCATAGATCTTAAGTTTTCAACCTCACTTTCGTGACTCCTTATAACGTCGTTAAGTGTTTCTTCGTGTAAGCTTTGTATACTAACGACACCTTGATTATGTTCATTAATAATGTTTTTTATATTGTTGTCATATTGTGCTTTTACTGCTTCAATTTTCATTTTATAATGCCTTTCAATATTATCTAAAGTGGTTGTGAGTTCTTTTATTTTACTCTCATATTCTTGAATGTTATCTAACTTTGCAAGTACACCCTGTTCTATTGAAAAACTAGATGGACCGTTTTTACTGGTTTTACTAACGTCTTTTGAAGTAGTTCTATTGTCTGTAAATGATCTCAAGAAAGGACTTAGTGACCTTGATCCACTGCGCTCACTGACATAATCTTTAGTAAAGAAGAAATTATCATCACTTTGACTTCTCCGCATACTACTACTTTTAATTTTAAAATTATTAACATTGACGCCTTGCTGCACAGATTCTAAAATATATTTTAAGCCATAGTTTGAACTTTTCTTGTTAGTTTTTTTGTTATTGTTTAGATTTTTATTTCGATTCTTAGACATATTATTTGGCATATTATATTTTTCAGAATCCTCAACTTCATTAACACCGCCTTCAGGTTCATCCATGTATACGTTTAATTTTGACTTATGTTTTTTATGTGATGATATTTGTTTTTGATTTTGTTTTCTATACTCCTTAAGGGTTTCGGGCTTAATTGATACACTGTCAATAATTTGATTCATATCGTCATTATTATCTTCCGTTCGGTCCTTATTTTCTAGCGGTCCTCGTGAAACTTTTTTATTTTTACTAGAATATGAAGCATTCAAATCCAAATCAGATTGTGTATATTTTTCTGATGCATAAATAGCTCCTGTATATGAATCTAAAGACATTGATTTTTTATCACTCTCTGAATTTGTTGCTTTTGATAAGCTATCGGTATAGACTCTCGGTAAACTGAGAGTCAGTTTAGGTTTAACGCTATCATCATCTTGATTGCTATCCACTTCTGGGTTATAAGTTGTCAGTTCGTTACTTTGATGGAAAGTCTTAATCTTTGCATTAGCATAATCTATCGTGTGATCAACCGTAGCAGCCTCCACAACCACTTTTGACTGCATTTGATTAGGCCACGATTTTTTATCAAAATCAGATTGATTTACATCGCTATCCTTATAAATGAGAAATAAATCATTATCTGTAGCCTGCCCAGAACTATCAATTTTGTTTAATTTTTTACCATCTTTGCGGCTATTTTGATTCTCAAATATCTCGTTAGTCAGTTCGAAAGTAGAACCCATGTCCGGACTTTTACTGCTTAATTCCGTATTATGGGTAAAAATCGAATGCGTGTTGTAGATATCTATTATTTTGTGATGATGTCGAATATCATTTACATTATTTTGCTTTTCTTCGGATATTATAGCATCAGATGTTTCAACTTCAGAAATACTCCCTTTATTTTTACTTTCTTCGATATTAGTACATGATATAGAACATTGCTCTAATATAGTCGGGCTCAATTTTTTGATTTTGTAATTCAAATAAACATGTTTAATAAAATCTAAACTAATGTACTCATCCTTTTTTATTAATTTATCAACTTGTGTTACTTCATTTGTAAGTTTTTCAACATTGTCTTTCACGAAATTCAAATTTTCATTACTTTTAGTAAAATTATTACGTGTATCATTTTCATTTATTGCATTGAAGTCAATTTGACATGAAACATCCACCGTAGAAACAAATTTATCAGTTTGTGTATCAATACATTCCATTGGTTTGTTTTTCAGATCTTCAATAAATTTTCTGAGCTGAGATATTTCTTTAGATTTTTTTTCTAAATTTTTAGTGACCTTTTCTATTTCTTCTATCTTTTTATTATTTTCTTCAGAAACGGAGAAAGTCTTTTCTTGTAGTTCACCTATTTTTGAGAGTGAATTATTGTACAAGTCTTGAAGGTTTATTATTTCGGTTTCTAATTTTGTGATATAAATTTGTGACGATTCGCTAATTTTTTCAAACATTAGTTTTTGATTTAAAAGTTTCGCTTCCAAATTATTTATTAGCTCTTGATCTTTAGCTATTTGATCTTCCAATTTTGTTTCTAATATAGTTAGTTGTTTCTCCATTACAAGTCTTTCTCGAACTGCTTCCTCTTTTTCGGCTGCTATCTTTTGTTTTTCGTTCTCAGCAATTTTTTTGGCTTCATCTGCTTTACTTAAAAGTAAACGAGATGAATTCTGAACTGTCAGCAATGTTTGTTCAAGCGAAGTACTTTTAGAACTTCTAGCAACTACATATTTTCGAATTCGATTCAATGAAGTTAGAATATCATTAATGGTGCATATACTGATTGATAAATTGCTATCTCCTGCACATATTAATTCTAACTCTTTAATATTTTGTAACATAACATCTCTTTCGTCTTGTAAATCTCTTATGTCATTCATGTATTTGTATTTCTCTTTATTTACCTCTTCGATTTGGCTTTTTGTATTAGAAAGTTGATCTTCTAAGAGAGAATATTCTTTTTTCAGTTTTGTTAAATCCATTTTCATGTTATGAGTTGTCTTAGAATCTACAAAAGAGATTTACAGTAGTTCCTTAGAAATTAAAACAACTATAAAATTACTTTCAATTTATCATGTCAGGAGGAATAAAATATAATTCTTATATTAAGAATGAATTGAGTTTTTTTTTTCAAATTTTGAATTTGTTAAAAGCAGCCAATTTTTGCAGCGATTTTTGATCGCTTGAAAACTATTTTCAAAAGTTTAAATGTGTTCAACGTATAACGGCAAAACAAATTAAACTTACGATGTGCATCTAACTTTTTTAAAGATTCATCTATTCTTTTATGACTATTGTCCAATATTTGCTCACTGGATTCTACTGCAACCGCTATATTATTATTTAGATGCCTTACTTCCTCTTCTAATTCATTTATGTAATTTTGTAAGGTGGCTATTTTACTGTCACGCATAGATATATCTTCTCGGAGGTCTGATATTATTAAATCCTGCATAATATTAATGAAACATTAAAATAATCAATATATCAATATTAAAATTATGGGACCCAGAGAAAAATAGTAAGTAAATCATGTTACCAACTTACCGATTCATCTAATCTATCAGTTAATTCCCTTATATTTTTCTGTTGCAGTATTTTCTCATTTTTCATCGCTTCTATTTCATCTTTCACGTTTTTGAAATAATCTTTGGGTGAACTTGCTTGTTCTTTTAACTATAAATATATTAAAACTATAAACATTTAAACTTAATCTTACTTAATTAATCATAAAAAAGTCTTTACCGCGGTTCGAGCATTAATAAGTGAGTTTTCTAGATCTTCTGAATGCATTATTAATTCCTGCTTTTGATTGTACAACATTTTATTCTCTTCATTAATTTTTTGCAAATGCTTTTGTTGTGCCTCAAGTTCCATTTCGATTCGCTGCTTTTCTTTATTAACAGTATCATAAGCATGTTTCAAGTTATCGAGATCGGTCTCTACTTTCTTAAGTATTAAAGCACTTTCCTTCTTAACGAGCATCAAATTATTTTTGACATTTAAATTTTCATGCTTTAGGTCTAAAATGTTGTTCTGCGCCATAGATTCTTTAACTTGCAACTGGTCTATTTTATCAAATAAATGTCTGTTTTCTTCAATTTTGAGTTCAAAGTTATTATATAAATTATTCATTTCTTCTGTTTTTGCATCAAACATCTCTTGTAAACGTTCTCTTTCGGTATTGAGATTTCTATAGTCTGATTCTAATTCTATCAGCTTAGCTTCCAGATCTCGAATGCGTTTATTTTCTGAAAGTAATTTAGCATTTTCTTTTCTGCAACAATCTAAATCATTTGTTAAATTTTCTAGTTCCTTTTCTTTATTTTGAAGCTCTTTTTTTAAAACGTTTCGTTCATTTCCCAATTTTTGATATAGCGCATTCAATTTTAGAAATTCGTCTTTTATATTTTCATTCTTATTTAGTCGCTCTAATAACTCATTACTTTCTTTTTTTGTCAGTAGAAAAGAATTTATTAAGTCCTCGAGTTCCCGCTTTTTGTCATTCAGTTCATTTTGAAGTGTACTCTTTTCTTTTAATAGATTGTCATGAGAATGTTTCAGATCATTTAATTTTTCGCGTAGTTCCTCAATATCCTGTACTTTTTTCGCCAATATTTTACTTTCTTTTCTGGAAATGTCTAGAGATTCTTTGTTTCGAATATTTTCATCGAGTAAAGAATGTAAACTATGTATGCTTACTTCATGGAATTTTTTAATCTCATGTAGTAGAACAGAACTATTACTATTTAAACTATCACCACCATCTTCGTCGTTATTTATATTTTTCTGCTCTTTAGGTAAACTTTCTGATTGCTTAGGTTCATTTTTTTGTATATAGCTTCTAAATGCTGCTAAAACTTCATAACTTTCACGTTGTGCAGATTTAAGAGAATCAATTGCTGTTTCATTTTCATGATTAATCAAAGATAACTTTTTGTTGTACATTTCTTCGTTATTATTTAATTGTTGTAAAAGTTCTAAATTTTTGCTACTCTTATTCTCTACAATGTTTGTTAAGTTATTAATTTCATGTGATTTTGAATCAACTATTTCCTTCAAATTTTCAACACTAGATTTTTTATCTTCTATTTCTTGGACCAACATTGTATTTTGATCTCGAAGCTGTTGTATTTCTCTTTGGTAATCTCTTGTATATTCTTCCAGACATATGTTAGTTTGAAGAAGTTTTTCTGATTTATCTGTGAAATAAAAAAGTATGACAAAGCCAAGTAATTAAAGATTTATTTAAATTTGAATTACTGTATGTAATTTACCCTTTAAATTTTCTATTTCCATTTTCAATTCATTTATTAATTCGAGTTTTGTTTGGAAGTCTCCCTGCAGCAACTCTTTCTCTTCTTCATTGCATAATAATGCCTGTCTTAAATTTCTTATTTGTTCTTTTTGTGATTCAATTTCATTCAACAATTCAACCGATCTCGCTGCCTCATCTGATTGCATCTACAACAAAACAATCCAATTCATATAAGATGGATAATATAGGTAAACAAAAAAATTGCAATACTTGCTTCTTCATGGCCTTGTTCAAGAAATTTATCTATCTGTCGAGACAAGGCTTTAATTTGTTGATCTTGACACATTATATTACATTCATATTCCTTTAATTTACAGATTAAAGAATTTTTTTCAGTTTCAAATGCTATATTTAATTCCTGCAGTTTCTTTTCTAAAGCAACATTTTCGCTTTGTAAGCGTGTAATGTTATTACACTTTATTTTATTTATTTCCGTTTCTGCTTTAAGTTTCGTTTCTAAATTCGTTATTTCTTCAGATAAAACATAGTATGATTCTTTTAATGTATCTAGATTTTCTGATCGTTTTCGATAATATTCTTTTTCAGTCCAAAGTTGTTTGTATTCTCTCAAGCGATTTTGCATACACTCGCATTCTTTTTCTAGGTCATTATATTTTTGGCATCGTAAAAATAAACAATCTTTTTCATGTTTTAGATTATCGTAACAAGTTAATAATTCATCATAATTTGCCTGTAAATTTTTTAACCTGTTTAGACTCTCTGTATCTATACTGCAGCTATCAAATCCGTAATTTTCATCACGTTGTTCATTCTTAGCTAAAATGCTATCTTTACTTAAGATTTCTTTCATTTCTTCGTTATCAATGATATCAGCTACTAACTGAGCTCTTCTATCATTTAAGTGATTTTTGTTCGACTCGGTTGAAGTAATAGCCAATGCGGGTTCTACATGGGCAATTATTTCAGCGCGGTAACAGGAACAATCGTGTGTTGATGTGTGTTCGCTAAATTCTTGAGAGCACGGTGCGATCAGAGCAAGACAAAACTTTTCCAAAACTTTCATTTGAAAAAGAATTTTGCCTTTTATATCTAAGCAACGGGTATCCTTTCCAGCCGTCTAAAATAAAAATATTAATGTCAGATGCTAATCAAGTGCTGTAAGTAAGTAGTACTAAGAAATAATAATTATTACCAGTAAGTTTAAGTACTGTTTATACTTTCCATTTTGGCAAAGCGTGCCAAATATTTTTTCTAATGCAGTGTATATATGAACATATATGCAATACGGTTCACACACATCGTTTTCCATTACCTTGAAATACAATTATTTACACATTAATGTGCGTTACGAATGATTATTCTAAATGTTTTCAAGGAAGTACTCACTGCAATTCTATTTTGCATAGCATTCAATTTGGCATCTTTTCTAATAATTGTTTCTTGCATGTCGTCTAATCTCGTATCGTAGGCAGCTGCAATGGAAATGTGGCTAATTAAACCTAATATTTATTCATTTTTAGTAATAATAATCAAAATTGTATTAGTATTAGATAATAATTTGTAGTTTATTTTTCTGTATAAAATATAGAGAAAAGTGACTGCACATTACATCGGGGCGCGTTATCAAAGATTATGTCTCGTGTCGGTATATTGTTAATTGATGTCTGACTCAACTACCCTCATAAAGCTAATACTAATAATAATAAATAAATAGCTAATGCTAAATACTCTTATTTTAGTCACTGTTATGATTTGTTAGATATCCATTGACTGATCTGCAGTTACTCTGTACTATCTTCTTATTTCTTCTTGATTATAATATCTGCTTCTCCTTAATAAAATTATTTGTTGTATGTCTATGAGATACGTTTCTTACATGTACTGGCATCGCAAGGGCATGATAATATTGCTCCTTCACCAACTTGATTGCTCTTTGATTCCTTCTTCGTTGATCTATTCGGTTTTATGAGCGTCCACTATAAAAATATTATATAGATTAATGAAATCTATATGTACTAATATTATAAAGCTGAAGAGTTTGTTTGTTTGTTTGAACGCGCTAATCTCGGGAACTACTGGTCCGATTTGAAAATTCTTTCGGTGTTAGATAGCCCATTTATTGAGGAAAGTTATATAAGCTATTTATTATCATCACGCTACGACCAACAGCAGTGTAGCCACGGGGGTGAAACCGCGCGGAGCAGCTAGTACTCAATACGATCCATTAGGAATATTTATTTCAAATGCAAACTAAGCAAGTTTAAAATAGTCAGTGATGCTTACATCTTCGCCTCTTGATTTTTCGGTCTGAAAAAGTTGTAAGTATTACAAAACGTTTGAAATTAAAAAATATAATAAAGTTCCAAATTAATAGATATACCTCGTCTCCCTTTGATTTACCAGTCTGAAAATAATTTAATAGTACGATTATTTATTGTACGAGAATTTAAACATACAAATTTAAGACTTACAAATTTAAAAGCGAAAAAAATAGGTTATTTAAACGGCTATTATAATTGTAATGCTCTAAAAAGAAAGGAACACTTACCTCGTAACCTTTAGATTTTCCTGTCTGAAATTAAAATTTTCATCTTTACTATATATTTTGTTTTAAAATATTTTTAAAATAAAAATTTTATAAGTATTTATACAATCATCACATTGAACCAAGTTAATTTTTGATGCATTCCATCACTTACCATCATACCTCATACATTTTAAACAATACCCACCTCATCACCGATCGATCTAGTGATCTAAAAAAGAAATAATACTCATGTGAAAGTTGTTAAAATTGAATTATTAATAATAATTTACCTTAAACATAATATACAATAATATGTAATATAGCAATAACTTACATCGTCACCTCTCGATTTACCCGTCTGGAATAATATTGAAAATATTAAAAAAGTTTAACGAAAGCATAAATAATATTTTTATTATTAGTATAACTGTACCTCAAATGCTTCTGAATCAATTCCCTGAAAAAAAGGTAAAATATTAATACGTGAAATTTGAATAAAAATATAATTTATAGTGTTGTGGGATTATCTACCTCCGTAAATCCAGATAAGTCCAGATCCAAGCACTGTAATAAATCAAATTTAAATTATTTATGAAAGTTTCGTATCAAAATATCATAATACGTGTATTGAAACTTACCATTTCGTCGAGCTCTTTATTCGCAGCTCTTATTGCAGCATGCTAAAAAGAGATGCGATTATTCTCTACATGTTCTTATTTTAGCTGATAGATTTGATTTCCCTCATTGATACTTACAGCATTTGCTATATCACATTTCTGATCGCATGTAAGCTCTAGCTGGTCGTAAGCAGCTATCATTTGTTCAAATTCACCAATCTTACGTTTGAGGCGACTAATTTCTGCATTCTTTGCCCCCATCAAAGTGTTTACGATAACATCAGTCGGAATATACTTGGGTCTACAGGTTTCATTGTTTCTCTTTATAATTTCTACCAGATGTTCAGTTTTATCGGAACAGAAATGTGACCATGCTCTTGCGTCAGTGCACGACGCATATGCCTTAATCTTCCCCTCATTCCTCGATGGTAAATCGTATAGATCACATTCATTGAATACTCTTTCTCTTTTTGTTATGAACGACATCGCCAACGGTCAACTTACAATTATATAGATTTAAAAACAAACTACTATTTATTAAATTTACTTTTCGTCACCATCCATTTTAAGCATTACTATGCGATGATAAATCTGTGCTCACAGTTGTTTACAATCTTAAAATATCTTACTGTAAAATGTAAATATCGAAAAATAGCAAATATTTTGGACTGTCATTGAAAAATCGAGACGGAACAGTGAGTTAAAATAGAATGTCATTTTTGAATAAACAAGAAAATATTTTATACAATAAGGTGTCAGTCATAATAAATTATTAAGTATATTTTACCTATAAAATACAAACTCTTTCGGCTGCTCGGCTGATCATCGGTGACATAATGTGACAATTGGATTTTTACATCTCATGTGAACTCGAAATTTTGCGTAACAATTTCATAATAAAGATGTAGGTAGGGTTGTTTTGTCCATATCGTATTCAATGAACTGTTCACATCGTCAAAAGCTGCGCTTATTGTCACGAAACGAAGGCAAGATAAAATCTTATGATTCTTGTGTCGACCTTAGAGCATGGAGTCATGATTTACAAACACGAAACTGTTACCTTAGGGATTGGATGAAAAGCGACATGCCAATTTGTGTTTTACCCACAAGTACTGTGTCCAGCTTTTTAAGAAATATGACTTGGAGGAATCGAGCGAAGGTAATGATATTTTTTGATAGGTGTATTGAATTGAAATATTTATTGAATTCCAGGACCTCAAAGCTTCAAGACCTAAAATAATCTTCTTTGCTTTTTATTATATTAACAGCTAATCTCCCCATCAGTTTAAGGTTCATTTTAATGCTACTTTAAATGACGTTCATTAGTTTCCTATAAAATTTGGATGATAAAGTATGACAATGTACTACAATATCATATTTATGTACATGCATTACAGGTAGCTCCACGCTGTCATCCAAATTGTAAATCTAAAGTCGTCCTTGAGAGCATTTGCGAGTCTACTCATGCTATCAAAGAGTGTCTGAAGAATGAAGAAGCATTTGAAAAGTATTTTCAAGACGTAAGTTTGTAACAATTTCTGTATCATGATTCATGAATTAGCAAATTTGTCTATAATTCTCTTTGATAAGTAATTATTAATTTAAATTCCTTATCCTCTAAGGAAGAATTTGAAACAAGCACTTGGCCATGTGAAAAATGTTTAGAAGCACTTAAGAATATAAAAATGTTTTGGAGAATCATTTTAGAAAAAATCTTTCGTATCAATCTTCCAACTGAAGACGAGTGTAAGAGTGCTTATTATACTAGTGTTCAAAATATAGCTAAAACTTTTCAAGATGAAATTGTGGAACAAGCTATTTATGTAAAAAACTCAATGCCGGCTAGAAACAATCATTTTAAAGACGACTATACAAGATCACATGGAAAAATAGATAAACCGATAAGTTCCATACGATTTAAAATATATAACAATGATATTGAAATACTCACACCAATAGAAAGTAAACCAAATATTATTATAAAAGAAGACAAATGTGTAGCAACAGGAGGAAGTTACATTGTTTTAAACAAAAAGTCATGTAAGAAGATTAATCAAAGCGTATCTGTGAATATAAAAACAGTCGACTGTGGTGAAACGTGTGATCTTGAAAATAGCGATCTAGTTGCGTATAGAAATAATGTTGATTATTTGCAAAAAAGATTAGAAATGCAGAATATTGAATTGAGTAGACTCACTAAAGAAAATGTATCAATGAGATTGGAATTACAGCAAATTTATAGGACGCATAATTGGGATAAGGCGTACAATGCACGGCCAACTTTGCAAAACCCAATTGAAGATATTCCAGAACCCTTTGAGAGTTGTGACGAGAGTTTACCTATGAGTACCGATTCAGAGATGATAATAACGTTAAAGAATTGCAAAAACCAGGTACCGCATAATATTTTCATAATGTAGCTTGTCATTTAGTAAATGTTTTATGGTTGGTTTCATTTCACTTTTAAAGAGATAATATTTCTACATTTCTAGAACTTACTTTTTTGTGAACTTGGAAAAAAACGAGGGGTTTAATTTATAACAGCATTGTTATTTTTTAGAATTATAAAAACATATCACTTTTACAAGTGATACATAAATCAAACGAGCCTTCGGTAAAAAGATCTCTTAAAGAACAATATTGTAATAAGCAAGAAGACCCAATCGAACTCTTGAATAAAGGTATTTTTTTATTTCTTCCTTATAAAAACCTAAAAAAGAAGTCCCATCCAGTCCGTTTTCTGTAACAAGATTACTCTAATTTACGTCTCATTGGTAGACCGTTGTACATCGATACGGCGTTGATTATTATGGTTAGATCGGCGTTGTCAGCCTGTAGTAACTTCACTAAGGTATCGTGTATTTATGAGTAATGTTTTATTTCTAGTACAAGAAACCTTTGGATCTATTGTTAAACGGGAAATTTCTATAGTGACTGAGAGACCAGAAAGGAAGAAGACGTCTCTAATCAATGCTACTTATTTCAATGTAACGTCTAGTAAGTCGGCGCCATCACGTACCACAATGTCAGTGCATTCGGTGTCTTCGGCTTCAGTTTTTGTAAGTTTTTTGTTATTAAAATAATAAAACCATACCATATATACTGTAACTTCAAACATATACTATGAGCCATATTAACTTGTACTAGGTTTCCGCCCGCGGCTTCGCCCGCGCAGTCAAAGAAAAACCCGCATACTTCCCGTTCCCGTGGGATTTCCGGGATTGCGTCATTTTCCCGGGATAAAAAGTAGCCTATGTCCTTTCTCGGGTATCAAAATATCTCCATACCAAATTTCATGAAAATTGGTTCAGTAGTTTAGGCGTGATTGAGTAACAGACAGACAGACAGAGTTACTTTCGCATACATAATATTAGTATGGATTATTGGGTTGTCAATGTAAATTCAATAGGTATAATCAAATAAAAAATATTTTGTATTAATTCTGAGTTTTTATTTCAGGTATCAACCACTGAATAATTCAAGAGCAAATGTGTGTCCGTTATGTATTTCGTTAATAAATGATGTCCATTATAGATTTAAATGTTTTTATTTTTTCATATAAACTGTGACATGATTCTTATAATACGGTCATAGATTAACTTTTTGGCGTCATTTGCAAAAACGAAGTCCAAGTGGTTGAATTTGTCCAACGGCACTCTGTACTTTCCGACCACTGTTTTAGCTTCTTTAAAAAATTTGTCGACATCTTTTGGGGTTGAAAGCCAATCGTTGTCAGCATAATGGAGGAAAATTGGTGTTCTTATAGCACTAATATTGTAAGAAGGTGGCTTAAAGGTGCCATAGTTGCGTCTGTTACGAAACCAACCCTGGTCAAAGTATGCAAATTTCTTCGATTTATACATTTGGCCGAAATGTATAAATTGTCTCGTTGACGCACCTGCTGGTGTGTGTCCTAAAACAACTGGTAGCATGGTCTGAAAAATTAATAATTCATGAGAATATAGACAAAAGAAGATTTAATTATAGTCACAAATTCAATTGCCAATATGATCAAAATTTGCGATGTCTTCAAAGAATACACAATACTTACAGTATTTAATTGTTCTGCATCAAATCCGCAGAAAAGAAACAGTAAGTTCTTACAGAGAACTTGAGTTATCGCTTCTTCGAGACACAACTTTTCGCCAGCTAATTTGTTTAGCATCCCATTTGGCAAGATTTCATTAGCTCCTATGAGTTTTAGTATACGCTGTAATAAATAATAATATCTATTGACCGATATAAACTGGAGGACCCTTAAAATATTAAGCACTGTATATTGTACGTGTCAACAAGTACCTAAACACTTGAGATAAAGAACTAGGCTTTTACCGAATGAGAGATGACACATACTTTATTTAATCCAACCCTATTGTATCCTACTTAGGTACCTATAATTATTATATACTAGCAGTCCGCCCCGGCTTCGCCCGTGGTACATATTTACGTTTTCTCTTCGTAAGAACCATCCTCGTACTTCAAGGAATATAATAAAAAAAGAATTAACGAAATCGGTTCAGCCGTTCTCAAGTTATGCGCTTACCAACACATTTTGGGATTCATTTTTATATATGTATAAGATTTGGATAAATATAACATTTTCTAGTTCTCTCAGGTAAACACCCTTTAATAATAATAATTTGATAAGTAATGGAATATTATATTCTTCAATAAAATATTTTTTCCCCGGTCAAACATTAAAAAAAACAAAGAAAAAATAATAATTACTTATACGTAAAATCTCAAGTACTATGAAACTGTTACAAGAAAGAAACCATCTAATCAGCACAAGAAATATACAGGACAGAAGAAAACATATCACAAAAATTAGCAAAGAAATTAGAACCAACATAAGGAAGGATAGAAGGAAAATAAGAATGGAAGCATTTGAAAAGTATATAGCGAAAACAGGTGGAGTAAAAAAGGCCTATAAAGAATTATCCAATTCTCTGGACTGGATCGTTAAAGTAAAAAGCAAAAGGGATAAGTGGAATCATCGTAGAACAGACATATTAGGAGAAGCAACATCTTATTATAAGCAACTTTATGAATGCAATGTTACACAAGGTGAAGTTAAATTAGAAGAACCTTCAGATGTTCCTGCTATCTTGCAATCCGAAGTTAATGCAGCAATTGATACGCAAAAGGAAGATAAAGCACCGGGACCTGATGGAATACAGAACGAAATTCTAAGAAAGAGCAAGGTAATTTTAATACCCATTTTGACAGACATGTTTAACAACATCATACAAACCGAAATTATTCCGCATCAGTGGACAACTACTAATATCACCCTGCTATATAAGAAAGGAGATAAACACGACATAGGGAACTATCGTCCAATTAGTCTTATGTCCAACATCTACAAGATTTTTGCTAAGATAATTCTAAAACGAATCGAAAAAAGGTTAGATGAACAGCAACCTATCGAGCAGGCAGGATTTCGAAAGAACTTTTCAGTTATAGATCATATTCACGTAGTGCGTCAAGTTTTGGAAAAGTACAACGAATATCAACTCACTTATTATATTGCGTTCATAGACTATAGCAAAGCATTTGACTCTCTCCTGCATGTGAAAATATGGGAAGCTCTAGTGGAACAAGGAATTGATCACAAATACATTCGGCTCCTACAAAACGTTTATAGTAAAGGCACAGCGAGGATTCAACTTGAAAAGAAAGGTATTCCATTCAAAATTGAAAAAGGTGTAAGACAAGGAGACCCCCTATCCCCAAAACTCTTTTCTGCCGTATTAGAATCAATCTTCAGAAAGCTTAACTGGGAACATCACGGGATCATGGTGGATGGAGCATCGCTGACGCACTTGAGATTCGCCGACGACATTGTGCTATTCGCCAAAACGTCAGGGAGCCTAAGCATAATGTTAAAAGAACTTGCAATAGAAAGCGAAAAAGTAGGGTTGAAATTGAATCCGGCGAAGACTAGACTGATGACAAACGGAAACAAGAACATGATACAATTAGAGAACACCGAAATAAACTACACCGACGACTTCATCTATCTAGGACAGATCATAACTCAAAAAGAACCTATGTACAAAGAAGTCCAGAGAAGAATCACAAGCGGCTGGAAAAGATACTGGGCCTTAAAAGAAATAATGAAAGATAAAAACTTTCCCATAAGCACTAAAGGTAAATTATTCAACACCTGCATATTACCAATCCTTATGTATGGCTGTCAATCATGGGCTCTCACTCAGGAGACAACAAGCAAGCTCGCTATCTGTCAACACGCCATGGAAAGAAGTATGTTGAATGCTAGGAAATCCGACAGAATGAAGAACCATGACATCAGGAATAAAACTAAGAGCATAGACGTAGTTACTAAAATCAAAAGACTCAAATGGAGGTGGGCGGGACATATGATAAGAGACCAGGACAAGTGGAGTAAAAGAGTGACAAGATGGTATCCTAGAGATGGAAAAAGGAAGAGGGGCAGACCGCTGAAAAGATGGGATGATGATATCAGACAAGTGGCAGGGGTTATGTGGAATAGAGTAGCTCAGGACAGATCGGAATGGAAACGGTTGGAGGAGGCCTTTGCCGATTGGCAAACAGATCTTCAGAAAATAAAGAAACACCAAATATTAAAATAATTAAAATAGTGAATAGTTTGTTAGTTTTTGCAATTGTTTCATTTTCATTATATGTATGTATTAGACTTAAGTTTGATCTGAAATAAAAGGCTATCTTATCTTATCTTATCTTATCTTATCTTATACGTAAAATCTTAATTAAATAATAAGTAATTAAACTCACTTCTAAAGAATTTGTGAAAGGGGCAACTGCTCTGATTACTGGACTTCGAATATTTCCAACATACGCGATTGGCGCCATTGCATGCATGGCTAGAAATTTGTCATTATATTCCGGTCTAGTAGAAGTCATGACCCAAAACGCGGTAGTCCCTTGGGAGAAGCCAATGTACTGTATTTTCTGGACTCCCGTCTCCTTTATGACGTAATCAATCATAGCAGGGACATCGTAATGGCCAATTTCGTGCCAGCTAAACTTCCAAAATTCTGACGATGTGGGCTTTAGAACCGCGTGGTTCCGAGAGTATGTATTACCCCTTGCGTTACCCATCCAGACATCATAGCCCGCTTCAGCTAGGAGGTATGCTGTAATGATGTTCAAGGTTTTTTACTCAAACTCATGTATATATTTTGAAGTAAATAAACAAATATAATATGTTGCATTTGTTTTGCATATAAACATATTACTTATTGTATTCTTTAGAATTGTGGATAGATAAATAAATATAGAAATGTATAGCTTTTACAAACCTAGTCCTTTGTCGGGTCTCATTAGCACAAATTCTGCGGACGAGGATAAAAGACCGTGCTGCAAAAATACCACAGGACGATTCTCTCTCGTTGAATTACGTTTGCCATATGGAACCCTGTGTACTTCCAGTATATATTTATCTTCCGTATACACCCTGTGTATTTCGCAAGGGAATCCATATTTCTTAATTAACGTGAACTAAAAAAAGTATGTTATTTAAAAAAAAAAATAAACCTCGTGCTGACTTTAAAAGAAAAGAGTAGAATATAGAAGAGTTCAGAGGCGAACTGGAAAGCAAAATAAAAATCCCGCCGTCTTTTAGGATTGACTCTACATTTTTATTTTTGTTGTGTTTGTGTGTGAGTCGTCTGTGGCAGTATGGCTCTTTAACTGGTGAACCGATTTGTATGTTACACATACATATTATTTTATAATTAATATTACTAATGAACAAATATTTTCAAATCTCTTCAAGCGGAGTAGATACCTACAAGACCACGACATATAAAAAATGTGTTTAACGGTTGTTGGTCACATAACATTTTAAATTTGATTCCTATTAATTTAAGTACAGCTATTACCACACCGAGTAAGTATAAAAAAATAAAACACGTTAAAAATACGAACTAATATTTTTTTTTGAGGAGAACGCTGAAAAATCCAGAAGCATACAAAATACATAAATATTTTCATCATCTCACCGTATCCAAAGTAGCATCTTCTATAATACTCGGATCTGTGTCCCTTAGGTCGAAATCGTTAGTATTTTCTAAATGTACGTAAATAACATGAAAGGCTAGTATAATTTTTACCATAAAAAGTTTAAACAACATTTTCGTCATGTAAGAACTGTTCTCACAGAACTAATGAGTAACTAATTCAGAGATTATTCAATGATAAGTAACCCTTCAATGATATCTTTGATATTTTGGATTAATTGTTATTATAACTTTAACTAGTTAGTTGTCCTCGGTTCGCTTTGCTTTGAATGTGTTGATGTAGAGAGTCTTTTGCATTTGTCGAGTATTTTGCATTTGCCGTACTGATTATTATGCTTTTTCTTATTATTGTTGAGTATACTTACAATGCTAACAACAACATATAACCAATTTTTGAAGTGAAAACTTTTTTAGCGGCGTTGGGTATTAAATCTTAAACTCGCGTCAGGACACGTGACCTGCGAAAAAGCGTTTAAGCCGGGTATCCACTTAGGTTCGCCGTGGTTTGCGAACGCGCCCGCTCCGCAAACCAAACATAATGGATACGTCGTGATCGCGGAGCGCGACTGGAGCACGATCGGAGCACGGCGGAGCGCTCGGGAAGCGGTTTTTTGCGCGAACTCAAAGGGGAGCGCAGTTTGTTCGTGGACGCGAGCGTGTGTTTGTTAAGTTCGCGAACATGGAGTGGTCCGATGAAATGATGAATATATGCATTATTTCATTATTTCTTCTTCCCTTATTCATATTAGCTTGCCAAAATCGAGGAGGTCGTTTGTATTCCATCACAATATAATGTATCAAAATATAAGCTGCACTTCCTACTAATTCTGGAGACGGCATGTTTGCACTGACCGTCTGTCGTGTGTCTATTGGAGACCGGAGCGCGGAATTTAGCGCTCCGACAGGAGCACTGATGTTGCAGCCTAAGTGTGTACACTGTACACGTTCACGTTCGCGGAGCATACAGTGTTCGCAATCCACGGCGAACCTAAGTGGATACCCGGCTTAAGACGGATGGTTAACAAACATGCTCAACGTTAATAATCAACTTTTCACTTCTGCCGGCACTCCCGGAGTGCAACCCGTCTTTTTTTTCAATAGAAGTAGGTATTTATCGTCCACACACTACCTAATTAATAATTATTATGTATCTCAATTCCATAATACTCGGGTACCATCATAAGGAAGGTACCCGGTCCTTAGGAAGGCTTACGTGGGGACACGGATCCAACACGCAGAGGCCCTTTAGAGAACTTTACTGTGTTGTGGGACATATTATTATTGTTAAAGAAATACAGAAAGGACAATAAGCGCTTTCTTAATGTAATATTTATTAATTAGGTATTCTAAATAAGTAGGTACATCAAATTGCGGATCAGAGAAAAAAGGAAACATTGTACAGTGTACAAACAAGGGTAGATATTAATAAGATATATAATATATATAATTACTAGCTTTCCACCCGCAGCTTCGCCCGCGCAGTCAAATAACCCGCATAGTTCCCGTTCCCGTGGGATTTCCGGGATAAAACCTATCCTATTTCCCGGGGTAAAAGTAGCCTATGTCCTTTCTCGGGTATCAAAATATCTCTATACCAAATTTCATGCAAATTGGTTCAGTAGTTACGGCCGCGGCGTGATTGAGTAACAGACAGACAGACAGAGTTACTTTCGCATTTATAATATTAGTATGGATTTTCTTTATATGTATTTTTTCCGATCGGAATTATGTGAATAAACAAAACATAATCACAGTAGGTATAGATAATATCATTGTGTTGCGAAATTAGTACCTAATTAACTAAATAAATTTGAATTGATAATCGGCCTTCTTATTCTTATCGGTAATAAAAAACGGTCAAGGCTTTTTCATCTGCATTTAGTCTCATCCTTAGAATTGAATCAATTTAAATCAATTAGATATATTAATACCCTTAGGTAAGCCAGATACTTATCTTAGTACCTATTTATTGTAGAATATTATTTTTGTTCGTAAACATGATATTTCTTACTTCGGCTTGGAAGGAAACTTCTATTCAAAGAGAAAAGTATTCATTAGAATATGATTTAATTGAAGATTAGGATAATATTGTCAATAATAATCATTTAAAGGTGTGGTCACCATTTATGAATAAACTTATTGCAACCACAGTGTAACAGCCAACAACCATACGGTAAATGCTATGTATAAAGCGTTTTACGAATATCTTGTGTAATAATTATAATTATTGTATTCACAAATTTCTACAAATTTAAATAATTTAATTATTTTAATATTTTTTTTTAATAATTCAATTTATTCTCTACAAAATATTTGAGTAATAAATTTTTTAGGAATGGTAACACAACGGCAAATTAATGAAAGCCAGCATGCAATGGCAACATTTATTGTTAACTTTCAGCGCGCTATTGATACATGTTAATTATTGTTTGTTTTCATACGATTAGTATTATTTTGTTTTTAAAAACAATCTGCATGAAGGCACATTATGTCGAATCAAGAAATAAGTTTAAAGTGGAATGGCTATCAGAACAATATATTATACAATGTGAAGGAATTATTTAAAGACGAGGGCTTATCGGACGTCACTCTAGTTTCAGATGGGCATAGCTTTAAAGCTCATAAAGTTATTCTTTCTGCCAACAGCACAGTATTTAGAACTATCTTTCAGGTAAGTAATAGTATATTGTTACAGATTTCTTTGAACATTTGGCACTAGTAAGTACGTGAGTAACATATATCTAACGCCCACGTTTGTTCTCAGCAAAACCCCCACAAGGATCCAATTATAGTGCTTCATGACATCAACACGAACTCTTTACGGACTCTTCTAACGTTTATGTATAATGGAGAAGTTAATGTAACAGAAGAATTTCTGCCAGTTCTTTTAAAAACTGCTGAGACTTTAAGGATCTGTGGATTGTCTACAGGAAGCGAAACTAGTCGTGAAGAAGATAATACAAGAAAAGAAGAGGTTTGTACTCTGAAATATATATTTTGTACGTCATAACATTATAATAACTTTTATCTAATAAATACTAAGTATACAATACTGATTATATTTTTTCTAGAAGTCTACAACAAGCATACAAACAAACACAAAAAAACGTAAAAAGAGTGAACATGAAGATAATAATAATAAAGTAAAGAAACCTATGCAAGTTAAAAAGTCAGATACAACAAGTAATGTATCTAATTCTGACAGTATTAAAGCTCATGTAAGTATAAAAAATATTCTTTATAAATACTAAAATAAATGTTTGCATGGCAACCCACACACAAATGTCCACCATTCTTGTCTTATAATTTTATGTAGGTCATTAGTTTCTATTGCGTTGAGTCTACATTTAATACTTTTCTTTTATCCAAACTATTTTGTCATATTCATACTAATGTTTACTATGTTTAACAGAATATAACACCTAAAATAGAACCCATTGATTCCCCATTGACCGATTACTCTGGCGACAACACAAATGACACAGACATTGCAGTGCTTGATGATAATACAGAGAAGAAATACTCAGTCACCTCCGATACCCCTTCTAATAAGTTACTTACATCTAATGAGACGACAAAGAAATGGATAAATGAAGTGAGTAGCACTCAGCCATGTTTAAATACAAGTTTGGAAAAGGACAAAGATGAAAAGGAAATTGAAATAGATAAAGAAGTTGAGACGGTACTGCAGAGTGGAACAATAGTGGAGTCTTTGAATATAGCCACAGATAACATGGGTTTTGTTAGCAATGAACTTAATGATAAGGGTAAGTTGAACTTAATAATTTTCTCTATTTTTACACATTTAACAATATAAACATGAAGATATTGTTACAACATACAAATCTTAGAAACTTCTAGACTGGTTACAAAAATTATTTTGCCGCTGGATTTTTATATGATCTCTGACTGCCATAGTAAATATTATTTACTACAGGCAATAGCTAGCACTAGTAATGTACAGTCTGAATTCTATATATCATTTATTGTGCATAATATAGTACATGTTAATCCGTCAGTCCTCGGATCACAGACACAATAGAAAATCTATTGTGTCTCGGCCCGATCGGGCCGCTCGGTGGTCAATGGGTTAATAGTTATTGATCATTTTTAACTTTATTTATTCCATAGAAACAATCTCACATATACATTTCCAATGATTTTCAGATAAATCTGGTATAACATATGCAAATCCATCATTTCCGTGTCCATTTTGTCCCCGAGTGTACAACAGCTGGGGATATAGACGCAGACATGTTAAGTCACGGCATATGACGAACAGGTAAGTCTTTGATTACATTTATACAAGATTTTTTGTATTATTTATAGCAATACATACATTAATTTGCACTTGTGCAACTCAGGTGCATACATTTGTCATCATATTAAATTACAAAATGCACTTGTGACTCAAAATAATACGCCAATTTCACTTAACTTATCAGCACACCACATTATACAAACAATGATTCAGTTCTCTAAGAGTTAGAGTATATCTTTTATCTATCAGAAATCTTTTATATTTAGTTACACAACTATAGTATTATGGGACTTTTTTTTCAAGTAGTTGTCAGTAATTTTGAGATGGATAGGAGGAAATTTTAATAGAAATCTACGCTCTAATGTTTTCTAATAAATATTGTTAATAAATATAAATTTTAAAGACAAAAAAAAAAACGATCGCGTGGCAGGATTCGAACCCTCGTCTTTCGTCTTGCGGGGCCAGAGGAAGAGGGAAGATAGAAGAAATTTATAAATATAAATTATCTTGTATTTTCATTCCAGATTATCCTGCAAGTGGTGCGTATCAGTGTTGCCATCCACAGGCGCGTGGTATTCCCACGCGACCAAAACGCACGGTGTTCCCCACGAAGAAGCGAGGAACTCCCTTGTAGTGATGGTGGAAGCTCACGCTGTACTGACCCTTAATGAGCCCAGTGTAGCACAACTACTAGGACAAGTCGGTATGGACGCTAATGGAGGTGTAAGTGAGAAGACTAATTAGTTTACTTGATACATTTTTAGGATGAAACATTAGAGAAGGCAGGTACTTTTTGCCATTCATAATTTTTTCTATCCTATAAAATATATGTATTGTAAAACTTTTGAAAACTTGCCGATGAATTGATTTTGTTGTTTATGCAAGATTGACGATGTTAAAGAGTATCTATTATATTATAAGTAAAAATGTGTAGATAGGAAAAGTGCTCCGTAAGTTATGTTAGAGGCAAGTGGAATTCTGGCCAATTTTCTAGAATTGACCTTAGTTGTCTCTTTTTCGCTCACAATAGTTGAATCATGCCATCTCACTATGAGTCTAATCGTGTGTGCGTTAGTGTACCGTTTTTGAAGATCGAATGTTGTATTGGTAAACTATCTACACCTTTTTACTTATAATATTATTGTTCTCAATGAAATGATATTTGTGTGTACCAGTTTGATATTGAGAGTCTCTTGAAAATTTTTAATATATGTGCCAATAAGTTTATTTGTAGGAAGGGGTATTTTTTAGAGATGATATTGAATGTAATAAGTCTTGAGATCAGAATTTTATGGACTTTAGGTTGGATGAATTTTATATTATGTACTAAAATATCTTCGTAGATATGAATGGTGTGGTATACGCGCGTTGCGATTCCATATTTTTTATACGTCGGATTTTGTAAACATCCATATTTTTTTACATATATTTTTACATTTTATTGGAGTAAAAGTAAAATATATAAAATAATATATTTACGAAGAAATAAGAGTATGTATCTATAAGGATTTCTAAAAATTATAATTCTTCCGTCTTTCCTATTTATAGAATACCTATATAGTGATTTGTTTGAAAATTATGATGGTACATATATGATATTAATATTAATATTTATAAAATTCGACGCATAAAGAAAAACTTTCTCGTACTATGCGAAACTGCGTAATATTTGTCTGTAGGCGTTATAAATATGGTGACGTCATTGTCGTGGTTTTTGTACACTGATATAAATGTATGTTTTGGATGAATATTTACATGTGTGGAAAGCAATAATCTTCACATAAATTACTTATATTTATTAATAATATATACTCATAATGGGATTTGATATATTTTTATATGAGATTGGTAAATTAATATTAGTGAGATAAGTCTGGTCGTTTTATAAAATGTTTTTTATAATTTAAAGTAATGTTTCACATTTTTGGTTAATCATTATAACCTTGTTTAATAATTTAGAGTTGTCAATATGACAAAAGTTGCCATAATAAAATAATAATACTTTTTTGGTCAGTTGCATAATGCGTTTAAATTTTTAAAGTAAATATTTTAAGTTTATTCTAATTTGTATTTTTAATTTTGATCTCACATAACGCAAGTCAGAGTCTAGATTAAGAATCTTATGATTAGATAAGTAATATCTATAAAATATATAAAATTTACCTCAATGCATTGTGGTTTGTGTGCTTATTATTTAAATTAAGGATCGATTCTATTTCGAACGATGTATAATTAATACGAATTACCTTTTTATAGGTAGTAATTAATATCTACACTAATGTTTTTAGAATAGAAAAAAAAAATTCCTTGAATTATATTGTAATGGTTAGGCTGGCACTTGGCAGTCATTAATTTACTTATCAATGTTTTAAATTTCATTTATTATGAAATAAAATTGAATATTTATTAAATTATTAATCTACATTTTTTTGAGGAAAATGGTTTTTCTTTTTAATGCGATATTTTTTGACATTTTTTCAATGTATTTCGCCTTATCAATGAATTAGATTCTCACATTTGAAGGAATTTTTGTTCATATCTACAGTATTGTGTATTATTTTATATAAACATTAAATATTTTATTATTAAAGATTATCATTAAAAATAATATCTACTGAATCGACTGTGTGGATAGAGCTTAAGATTTGAAAAATATTTTTATAATTCTCATGTATTGTATTCAACTAGTCTTAAGTCAATTATGAAGCAATAATATTAAGGGTGTGACTATCAATTATATAAAAATTGTGTAACAAAAATATCTTATGTACCCTTTCATATATTTTTTAACATTACAAAAACGAAGCGCTAAAGCTCAATGTAAACTATTTTATTACTTGGGTTTCACTCGTGTCCAGTACAACGTTTTATGGCGTTAATAATATGCAAAACTTATATTTTATTGAGTAAGTTTTGACAAAATTCGTTCGTTGTCCATAATATTGTATTTTGTTTTACGCTATTTGACAATATAACCAAGAAAATACGTAAGAAATTAAGATACATAACTTCATCCATTGTAGTGGTTAATGGTTATATCTTTTATAACTAATAATATATTATGAATTTTTATAATCTCTAAACAGGCAAAACTAACATTTGTTCCAAACAAATTAGGGTCAATTAATAAAAACAACAATTTGTAACACATACTATTACTTTATTACATTTTTAAATAAATATGTAAAATCACACCGCTATATATTTTGAATAACATATCAAATTATTGTACAAATGATAGGAATGAGCTTAACGCATACGTAAATAAATAAGAAATTGCCTTTGAAAATATTTTTCAACAAAAGAATAAATAAGGTTAATAAATTTGGATACAATATTTAGAATTATACAACCCCAAAAAAGCCTAGCGTTTTATAACATGACAATGTGGTACTAATTTATTTATATTTAAGCAATAATTAACTAAAGGGACAACAAACATTTAAAACTTTGAATTTCCTTGAATTTTTCTTTTAGTTATAAGAACACGACCACTTAATTAAGAATAGATAGTATTTAAGTACTCATAATAATAAGTTACCAAAGCAATTTATTAAGATTAATTATAGTCAAAAGCATATTATATTTTTGTATGATGTCATGAATATGTCGCGGTTTGAAATGTGAGTTTAGCAATTAATTGCATAGAGGTTATATTTTCATACTCAGAACGAAAATTTCCAATTTTGATACAACAAAAATCTATTGACCTATTAATTAACACGTAACTTATGGCTTTAACAATAAAATTGTCAGATGTATATGTAACACCATGATATTAGAGTAATTAGATTTAAGAACGAGATTCAAATATATTTTTACGAAAGTCAAAAGCATTTTCTTTTACAAGTCAGTCACGGTGCCCTCTACGGAAATACCCGGTGCTATTTCAACTTTCTCGTCTCTGTTGTCGATGTAATTTTGATTATTCTTATAGTTACTAGATGTGTGTCTGCCTTGAGGTGAGGTTGGGGTAGGAGGCGGGGATTTAGCACTGTATGTGAGATCTCCAGCTGTTTCTGAACGCCTTGGTCCGTAAGCATTTGTCTGACCCATCGGCGCAATAAGTCGTTTGGGTGGAGCTTGCTTCCTTTCAAGCATGTCTTCCATCTCCCCGTATCGCTTCATCGACGCTCTATTTTTAGGCGTCTTTTTCAACATAGCTTGAAAGTTGAACGGGGGATTGTCATCGTCGTTTCCTTCCCCAGAAGATTTGGCCAGAGCTTGCAGTTCGCGTATTGGATCGCACGCGTCAGAATCGACCCCATAGCTAGCTCTGCGCCTGTGTATATTATCAGAATCCTCGTCCATATTGGACGCCCAAGGTGTCGGTGGTTGGTAAAATTTCTGGGGGGAAGTGACGTATTTCTTTTTGTAGACCACAGGTCTGTTGGGAGTGTACTCCACGCGTTTGGGTTCGTCGGGGAGCTTTGGCATGGGCTGCGTTGGATCTCTGCAGAAGGGCACGCTAAGGAGGGTCTGTGTACTCGTCGTTCTGCTCGTCGTTGAGCCTGAAGAACTAAACCGATGTTTGAAAGGTTCGTCCCACTGCTCGTGGTCGGAATCGTATTGACTGGCAAATGTGTCACTATAATGAGAAACCAGTTAGTTAGAATTAGAGAGAGGTATGCTGCGAGCTTAATTAGAAATTTATTGCATATTATACGTTTTTGTATTCAAGATAGTGACTAAGTAAAGTAAGTCGCAGTTTACCTTCAAGATTCTTAAAAACTTTCTGGTATACAAGAACGCATTTAAATGTAACCAATGATAATTATTATGAAAATGAATTAATATTTGATACGTACTTGCTTTTGACTTTGGGATCACACATATGCGATGTATCGAAATATTGGATTTCGTCAAGTCGGAAGGGTAGTTTCCAAACTGTGGGACGGGGGTCTCCGAGGAAGTTTTTTTTGGCGTGAGGATCTATGCGCTCTAGTAATACAGAGGAGTTTGTGTTTAGTAAGCCTTCCACGAGTGCTTGGTTGTAAATGTGTATCTGTAAAAGCAACGATGATATAAATCTTCAAGTAAAACCTAACATAAGTGTTAACGTACAAATTTTCTATAGTGTATAACCACAGACTAATAATAATATACTACGTATACAAGTATAACGTACAATTCCTCAAATAACGTGGAAGATATTATAAATAAAAATGTATCATATGGACAGCAGTGTAGTTAAAATCAGCATGTAAGTATTTGTGTCAGAATAATACAATGTTAGTGGTTTTACCAAAATTAATAAACCGTTATTAAATATTTTAGGGTTGTGCTGGAGCATACCTGTTGGGACAGATTCACTAAATCCTGGTACCGCACTGCTCTATACTGCAGCAGCACTTGGAACAGCGATCTGCTCTTCCACTTCCTCGCAAAGCGCTTCAGAAAAGACGACGTCTCTTCGTCTATTTGTCCAGTAGATTTGTTGACAAGCGGACCATATGCTTTGCGAACGACAAATCCTCTGTATGCTGGAAAAACAGAGTGAAAATAGGTAAGGTCTTGATATGGTATAATATAATGTTTTTGAAGTAAGATAATCTCGTTACTAGAAACGTAAATATATTTGCCTCATTTCGATGATAAATACAATATTTTAATCTTATAGTATAGGCATGTAGGACGTAACATATTAACGCGAATCGAGCTGTCTAAAATAGGATGAATACTTAGATTTTTAAAAATTACCTTTCTGTATCACTAAAGCAGCTTCCTCGTCATTCATTGCGGCGGACTTCTGTTTTTTCAACTCCTTGACTGAAAGAGATTTTTAAAGTGGGTAGTTATGGTTGCATGCAATGATGGAGCGCAGACGGACGGAACATTGCCAACAGTGACTGCATAGCCTCTTTACTTATATTATATCTAAATATTTTCATACTTCAAAAGCGAACTATCGTTACTCATTAATCGTATAGACTAGCTTCGCTTGTTTGGTCTACTTGAAAGAACAGTGAGCTTAATAGTTAAAACTATCACAACTTCGTTTTAATTATATCCATTCCTCTTTTCTTTTAATTATTATAATTGTTCGCCTGCTATATTATGTTAGCAAAAATGCATATGTCGGACTTTTTATTTATCTTCCGACAGGCGCTACGATTCCTTGTATCACAGTCACTTTAGATGGCAACATTCCGTCCGTCTGTAAGCGCCCTTATTTATAACTTTTTATTTCACTCACTATGCATCACTTTCGATTTATTTTGCACGGCCTTTCTTTTTGCTAAGAATGTCCGCATCATGCTCTGCACTTTTACAATTTTCTTGACCTGCGTCTCATACAACCTGTAAAATTAAGTATTATGTCGATTACTTACAATTCACCTATTTGGAAAAAGCCATAAATGTAAAATAAAATTATTTTCTTACCTGGATAGAAACTCTTCATTGTAATACTTCAAAAATACTTTTGATTTTCCCAACTCCCAGCCTTCCATTTTAAGTCGAATCAATAAAAGCCTGCAATTGTCTTTAGTCTCATCTACATTTTCGTCGAAATCAAATGCAAGAAAACGATATCTGAAATGCAAATTTCACATACAATAATTTGATGTTTAGGTTAGTATACTATGTATTTATTATAAGATTATTTCTAGAGATAAATAAAAGGTGATGACTCCAAATTTTGTCGCATCAACAAAAATGATGAAATCCAGAGTAACAATCAATATTATTAAACAATAAAGGTAAGAAAATGTTTTATTGTAATTTATATAAACCTTCGAATAAACTCAGCAAATGGAATACGGTAGGAGAAACCGCATTGACGAGCCTTTGCTGTGTCCAAAACTGCCATTGCTCTCAGCTGTTGCTTAACAACTTCGCTTTGGAAGCCGCGGGGATTATCATTCAAGTCGGTTCTGATGCATCTAACGAAGTGTATTCCGCCACTAGCTGACAGTTGTTTCAGAATTTCTAAGCTTGTCACTCTGTAGGTAGCAGCGGCTGTCCTCATTCGACGCACTTGCGAGTATTGGCCCTTGGACACGGTGTTGAATTTCTGAAAGAATTTATATGGTTTCATGGATGAGGACGCAGGTTTAACTGTTCGTTGGCTTATTCCTAGCTGTACTCTTATAAATACTTATCTAACTATGTCTGGTTTAACAGTTAAGTAACATTAATTCAATATTAAGCTTACGTACCCGTGCTTTAATATTTTCCATTTCTTTTTGTGATTTTGTTCGATTTGCAGAAGATTCACATGGAGCAAGAGTAAGGTTTCCAGTTTTTGTGAGCCTATTTTTAAACAGTTGTTGCATCGTAGCATTAGTGGAAACTCGCATTGTCTCTATCATTTCAGGAGGTAAGAAATCTTTATTCTTATCAGCCATCTCCCTGGTATCATAGTTGACTTTACCAGTATAATGAGCAACACTGAATTCGTGACTTCCAGCTAGTTTTACGTATGGACCTTTGCAGGATGCTCGTATGGTACCTAAAAAAATATAAGTATTGAATTATCTTTTATACCTCATCCACAATCCAATTAATTGAAAGCTACTTACTCATTATAAATTCCTGTCCACTGCCAGTGCGACTTGCTTCATCTAGTATGTAGAATATGCCATGAGGTTTTGCCATTAGCTGATCAACCGAGTTCTTATTATCATAGTAATGAAGAGGCAAAACTGGAACATCTTCTTCCTCCTCTTCCTGCATCTCCCAAGCAAATATCTTCTGATTGTAAAGGAACTGGAGTTGTTCATTAGTTGTATTCACAAGCAACTGTTCCAATCGATTTCTATGGTAGCATTCGAAACCAAACATGTCGATTAGGCTGACGGAATATTTATCACCACTGAAAGAAGTATGATCAGTGAATTAAAATAACAGCATGATAAAAAAAAACAAAGTGCCTCTTTGTATTTGCCAACTTACAAGACTGATCGCATGAATGATAATTTTGCATTGATGAGATTTATCATCCAATCAATAAGCCTTTTGTATAGAGTACTTGCTAACGTATCTCTAGCATCTCTAGCTTCATCAGTGGAGTGCTTCCTCTTAACAGCAGATCCATTCTCTATTAAACAGTAGTTGAGTAGAGCCCACAAAAATTTTACTTCATCCAAGGACAACAACTTTGCAACTTTCTTAGCTTCATCTGGATTTTCTATTTCAGCAGAACCATTTTTTCCATCTCTAAATCTTACATTTCCAAGTACGAGTATCGATGCTAGCACAGTCTCGAAAAATTTAATTTCATCTTCTTGCCAATCCAACATTTTTAAATATTCAACAATATCGTTGTAGCGTTTTGCATTCACATCTTTTGGATTTTCACGTGCTCCTTGAACACCCCTTACTGATTCGTCTAAAATTCTCAAATACCGATGTTTTCTATTCTTCTCCAAGCTGAATTCACTCAATTTATCATCAGCTTCCTTCGCATCATAGAAGTAATACATAATGTTGAAATTGGCATGTGACCTGTATAATTTCAACCATTATAGTTAATTAATATGTAGTTTATTTAATATATAATTTAAATGTTAAAGTTAAGGCAACTTACATGTCAGTAGATGACACCCTCCATTTTTCGAGTTGATATAACCAAAATATAGCACCGCTTAATTTACTTGAGCTTCCATATGTCACTTGTATATGGAAAATTCCTCGTGTGGAGTTAGAATGTATTGGAGTGGCAGCACTAATGCAGGCTAGAATAACTGTTGTTGCATTTTTTATTCTCTCTCCTGTGTTATTTTTCATAGCGCCTAAATAAGTTAAGTGGGACAGCGCATGAAGAACATTTGTTGTTTTGCCAGATTTACTTTCCCCAGAAAATACAATATACTGCTGTTCGTTGTGATGTAAAGCATTTTGATATGCGCTATCCGCAACAGCAAAAATATGGGGCTCATTATCAGATCTAGATTTGCACTCATATTTTTTATGATACTGAAATAACGTTAAGGTATTAATATCATAGTTTTTTTTTCAATTATGATACCTATTCAGAATTAAGTTACATTACTTTACCTCTTCATTATAAATGTCATCAGTAGAATTAGGATTTAGAATAAGCAATATATCGCCAATAAAAGACATAAAAGAGCCCTTTTCTAATTTTGTGTGAATTTCTGTTAAAATGTTTTCTTCAGATAAGTATTCTAATGCTGCTAAATCTTCTACTTGCATTGTTTCTGGTTCGTGTCTTCCTTGAGTGATTAGAAGACCGTCTTTTATGATTCGTTCAGGTTTTTTTGGTGGTAATTCTTTTTCTTGTAGATCATTAGCTAACATTTTTATCTCAGTGGATAGCTGTAACATATGAGCAATTTTAAGTATACATGGAAATTCATAAAAGATAAAAATAAACATTTACTTACATGGAAGTCATTTTCTGGGACGGACTGAATAAATGGATGTTCCTCCAGTTCCATGATGAAGGGCCGATGCTCCGGATTTTTTTCAAGGCACCTAAAACATATTTTTGCTATGTATTTTAACCTTTTTTGTTGTAGAAATAGAAATTGATATTATACTTACTCGTTGATAAAATCGTTAATATCGTTGGATGACATTGCTGGTTTTGCAACACCTGGTGGAGGGTTCCTGACAATTTGGAACAGCGCTCCGGTAGGATGCATGTCTTCGAAAGGTGCTTTACCATCAACCATTTCGATTGTACTAATTCCAAGTGCCCAGACATCAACTCTGTTATCATACCCTTCTTCGCCTCCAATAACAATCTCTGGTGCCATCCAGCTTGGCGAGCCGATATATGATGTCGTTTTATCGAGAGCATCATTAAGTTTACATGATAATGCAAAATCGCAGATTTTTATTTCACCATTGCTCTTTATCAAAATGTTGCTTGCTTTTATGTTGCGGTGCATCACTTTATTTTCGTGTAGATATACGAGTGCCTAAAATTGTATTCATATGTGATTTTTTTCCCAAAGAAACAAAACAAATAGAACATTTAGAAACAATTAACCTTATAACCATGTATTTAAACACAATGTCGTGTTAGTAACATCATGATGAGTTTTAAAACGAAAATTAAAGTCCATTTTATAAAACATTAAAGATGACTGCATTGTGTTAAAGAGATTGAGCCAATAGCGAGAGAAAAGCTTTGACTCGGAGTGATGGAGCGACCGCCCTAACAAATGGCCTGTGACGCCTCAATGACGCTACCATCAACGTCACTCAATGGCCCACGCCCATGTGATTCATTGGGAGCTATTTGCATACATATCAGGCGGGCCTGTCGCAGCTCTTGTCTGATACATCAGTTGGTTAATGCGTTTGTGACTCGTAATAGGGCTGCCTCTATATGCAATAGCGGGACGTAAGACTTATAAAAGTGAAAGATAATTTTATAAGTAAGATACGTAATGTGATGATGACCATTATACGCGGAATGTTTTTTACCTACAAATACGTATGCAATTTTATCTAATGTTCTATTATCGCTACATCGCAATGCGTTTCGTAATGAAACGAATAGTGTACAACACAATACAAGATTTAAAATTGATTTTGCTCGGCAAACATAAATACATTCTGTCCTAAGATTAGATAGACAATACAAAATCGATATGAAGAATACACTCGACACGACGTAAATGAGGCATCGCGTATTGAGGACCAAGTGGCTTACATAAAGATAATATCCATTTAAACTGCTCTAATTCAGCCAGAGCTCTAAATATCATTCCGCGTTAGGGATTCCAGGCTGTATATCTAAGGGTGTAAGAGAGGCCGTGTGTCAGTGGGAACGGGTCTGAGGGATCTCGGGCTACCGCAGCTTGGACCCGTATATCTTCTGTGTGCGAGCATTATTTACGATAATTGAGCGATGCTCCGCGATGGGGGGCCATCACGGTGTTGTCGAGCGCAGACATTCACATCGACAACTTCGACCGTTGCGTCGCGAATCACATCGAATAAAGCGGCGTGCATTTTAAGTAATGGCCCTAGATAGTATTTTAGTACGTGGACGGTCGCAGCCATATTTTATTCGATGTCACGCAAGTAACAATCGGAGAGCACAGATCCGAGAACAATTGAGTTTGCATTCAAAGTAAGCACCAATTGATTCACTCGCTGAAAGCTCGACTGGCAGGCCCTTTGTTTTATAAACAGCCATCCACTTGCATGTGACGAACGACATGTTTATAGTCATTCGGATGTGGGCTTACCTTGATCGTATATTTGAGGATGTAAGCGATGTGTTCCTCGGACATTTTTTTGTCCGCCGCTTTCAATTTTCTGACAATGTCGATGACAGATCCGAATTCGCAAATCTGGAAGAAACGACGCATTATGCCACATACGGGAAAATATACTGGCGATTCGAACGATTCTGATAACATAATTTATATTGTATTGAAATGGGGACTTACCTCGACAACGAACCATATTTTCTTAGCGTATTCAGAACGTTCACAGAACACGCCGTAAAAGTCAATAATATTGGGATGTTTAGTGAAATCCCTTAGGATTTTATATTCATCTTGAATGTGTTGTTCTTTTGAATCTGTTAAGGTAATTACTTTTACAGCAACTGCTTTGCCTGCAGCTTGATCGTCTGTTGCTTGAAAAACTTTTCCGAAAATTCCAGATCCAAGTTTCTTTTCGATTTTGTAGCGGTCATGTGGACTCGCCAAGGACGATATACTCAATCCGTCCCTCATCTTTACTTCTTATATAACTATTGGTTGAGTTTCATGGGTTAACCAATTTTTCGTTGATTTACCAAATGATAATTTTTAAATTTGTGAGTCTTTAAAAGAAAAGACAATTCTATAAAAATATGCTCTCAATGTAAATTATAAAGAAACACCAAACTAAAATAAACTCTATCGTAATTCAAACTAAAATGAATCTATAATTTATGAATTAAAATTCTATAAAACAAAATACCTTACCGTGTCCGCTTGTTGCGATTTCACGACTCACAGTGGGAAATTAAACCAGTAGCGACGAGCCCTGAAAAGTGCCGGGGCTTCATGGTATTAAAAGAAATAATCTCTTTACTATTGTAACGCTATTAAGGTTAAATTAAGCCGCCCATACACGATGGAAAGATACGCAATTTTATTTTCTTATCTATATAAATATAAATCTGCGTTTTCGTAATGAAGATTAATTTTTTTTTTAATGTTATGGGGAGACAAACGAGCGGACGCACTGCCTGGTGTTAAGCAGGTTGCGTCGCCCATAAACCATAACAGAGGTTATGGTTGTTGCATAATTAATAATTAATAAATATTAATAATTGAAATATGCGGTTAGTTCAAATATTGTTGATATACATTTAAGTTCTTCCAATGCCTTCGTGAGCTGTGTGTATAGTGAAAAGTAGCAATTAAAATTAATTAATTAGTATTTTTTGTGTCATTAAATAAACGTTTTTTTCTTTCTTTCTTTCTTTCTTTCAATTAATAGCGAGTTCCTTTATGAAAACTTTTATATATTTTTACTATAAAATACATATAGATGTTTGATTGTTTGATGCGCTAATCTCAGGAACCATTGAACTTTATTGATCGCTAAGTGTCAAAGATCACCACGTTCGAAGGGGGGACGAACCGCTAGTAATTCATAAACTTTAATAATATAGAAATAATTTTTATAATGATTATAATATCTATTTTTAAACTAAAAATCCGATCGTGTATGGATCACTTAATCAATAAAATAAATATCTATTTTCCTATATAGACCGGACTCTCAGTGGAGTTTCGTTTGCAAAAATCGCGGACCTAAATCTGACTTCTGATATATATTGTATAGATCCCAGACATCCTATAGACAGATGTTGCCAACCAGTTTTGTGGTCCCCCTGCCCGCACCTTGGTAATTAAATATGGCATACAAAGAAAAAAATAAAAATTTCCAAAACATGCCGTGTGGGGTATCAAATGAAAGAGCTTATTGAGTAGATCACGAATACATAGCATACTATATACATTTCTTACACTTTCTCTAAGATTTTTTAGAAAATTTACGAAAATGGTCCATTTTTGAGTTAACTTTAAACCACTATAGATTGAAAACTCATGAATATATTTTTTAAATTATTATTTTAAATAATTAACAATAGTCCATTGTTTACGATTCAATATTTCGTACAGTGAAATAGTTGCATGGGGGAGTGGGGGGAGCATTCAAAGATGGCGAGTATATTTTCAAGTTCATATAGTATATAGTTATTTTCATCAAATCCACCACATAGCTCACTTATATTATCATGTATGTTTCGTATATACTTCTATTTTGACAAAAAATTACTCATATGCAAGAACTTTAATCATGGGTTAATCCATCAAATCGAATCATCGAATATTTCTAAGAAAACTGTACCACTAGATATTATTAAAACTGTTTACCTGATAGTTTCCTGCATTGCACAAGTATTATCGAATATGTTTGTTAAAAACTGAAAGGATATTCATTATTATTTGCTACCTGCCTTTATATTGATATGATATAAACACTTCTTTCAAGTGATTGCAAATAATTAAATTACGTCCTAAAAAGCTACAAGGATAAGTAGGATTCGTAGGTAATTCGCAAAAATAAAGAATCATTGCATTGTAAACAGAACCGCCTGTTCCATTATTAAGGTTCAAATTTGTTTGTATGCCGTATCAAAAATTTCCATGCTAAGAAATAGTGAAGACCGATTCAGTAGCGAATTAATAATACATGTGTCGTATACTTTCTTCGACAGCATTAACCGGATTGCCAAACAAAAGCTTCTTATCAAATCGATCACCTAGTACCGTTACAATCAGTTTTGACATCTTTGTAAACGCATTGAGAATCAACAATACACACGGATACAGTACAAAACATACAAAAGGGCTACTTGTATCCAGTCAGCTGTCAAAAATGTTACATCACTAATCTATCATGTTTGTTTGTAAGTGCTTCTGCTTCGACGATCAAGTAGTCAAAATTATCCGTGTGTAGTGAGATTTTTCGAGTGGATATTCGATGCGTCTTTTATATTTTATCGATTTAAGGATTTGTTTTCTTTAGGGTGTTTAGCATTTTACGTTGTTACATCAATAATTATAGAACAGTCCTTTAATAAAGTTCGGAAATGTTAAAAAGGAAATAGGTAGGTACTTTTGCCTTTACATTGACACAATGTAGAGCGTCAACTATTTTACATAGTATTCAATTTAATTATTTATTTTAACATTCTTGTGGTTAAGAATCAAGGGATAGCCTGTAATTGTGATTTTTATAACAAAAAAAAAACTGGGATCTCTAATATAACACTATCTCCATAAAAAGAAGTACTGTTCTAAAAATCACAAATTTGATGGAAAGGAATAATTTTAAATCTTTTGTAGGGGACTAAAACTGCATGATACTCTAGAAAATTTTATTAAAACATTACAAATTGCATTAAATCTAAAATAAATATTAAAAATAATAAATAATACGGCACTGGAATGATTTTAAAGGAATGCTTATTTACAACAGGGAATGTATACAAGTCTAAATAATTGATTTTTCTAAGTATTGTCTAGATTTAATACTGATAGCATAATAATTAATAACAGTTAACATATTGGTAGCTAATATTTATACACTTTTTTACATGGATCAAAAATTTGTGAATATGTAATGTTTTTTGCAAAGATTTTTAACTATTAAAATAATTACTACGTTCTTATTTATTCCACCAATTTTATTTAATTTTTGTTACCAAAATCCAATCCAAGATGAATTTTAAAATCCTATTTCTCTTTCCTTTTTTTGTTTCTCTTTTCTTGGTTTTATTAAAAAAAAATTACGTAACATGCGTCTAATAAGAATCTGTCTTGAATAGCGATAGTTGTGCTATGGGCCCTTAGATTAGGCATTTTTGTCATATACACTAGTATGTCTTATTTCTTTTCCTATAGTCAATGACTAACAACAGGGCCAACGTTTACAATATTTGAGTCCTTTCTAGTAAAGTCTACAACACAAAGAAATCTGGTATGTTGCGTTAGAATTCACTTCAAAAAACTCAAAGAAATCAGGAATATTACGTAGAATTCGTTCTGTGCGTTAATTCTTTTTGAATTTTCATTTGCAAACCGCCACCCATTTGTCATCCTGGCACTTCTGACAATCAACTCTACAACACCAGTGGAAGGTGCAGTTACACGGCTTGATGCTGGATTTCCTAATGAGGTCGTGGCCTCGACCACAGCACAACAAGTCGCAAGAGCCGGTCCGCGATGTTCTGCCAGTACGGCAGACTCGGCCTGATGTGCCTGATGATTCGAGCTTGGGATCCGCTTCGCAGAAACTGGGCGATCTAAGAGCAAAAATATTGTAAGTTAAGATTTGGGAAGTTTTTAAAGATTTTTTAGGACTGATTGGATAGGTACCGATGGATGGCGTGATGATTGATGAATTAAGGTATTTTCTGTGATGTTCTCTTGTAAGATATAGAGTTATTAGAATCTATTAATACCACAGAAAATTAGTCTATTATAACTATTTTAAATCATCGTATTGTTATGATATTATGATATTTAATATTATGTTAATTATTATTTCTGGAGATTTGTCAATCATCTACCTATAACTTTTATTTTAAAGCGTTTATTATGTATGCTTACTTTTCGAAGAACAAGAGGCTCGTTTTAGGCGCCGGTCGCGGTCGACTCTTCCTTCTCCCGCGAGGCCTTCCTCTTAATATTGACACACCGTTGTTAAGCTCTTCTTGAGCAACCATTAGAGCCTGATGAGCCAAATTAAATTAAGTTATACATAGAAATATAAATTGATGAGACATGTAAAATATAAAAGAAAATTCACTTAAAATATCGGCCCTGATCAAACTTTGGCGAACAAAAGAATATTTGAATATAATATTTTTCATTAGGAAATATAACTTCGTGTCTATTCCATTTAGTTTATTATAATGACAGTATACCTTCTTCAAGTTTAATCCGTAACATCTAGGGTATCGCATGTGACTCACCACCAAGTTTATTCCGAAACGAACTTTTATGAAAATACCTTATAATATTACGCAAATTACCTTACGATACTGCCTCTTAATAGTGGTCGCTACAACTCTGAAGTCCGGTGTTGCTCGCCAACACGTGCGCACTTGGCAACTCCCGGATAGCCCGTGGCATTTGCACCGGACCTCCATGTGAGATGCTAATATCTGAAAAAATAAAATGATTTGGAATACAAAAGAAAATCATTAAACAGTCTTGATGGAAAAAAAACTTATTTTTTAACGGTGCAATTACATCAAATGAGTGAATGCTCATTCTAACCCCACTATGTCAAATTATTTTAGTGTAAACAGGCGTAGAGCATTCTTTCTTTGTATTTAGTGCGTTCGAAAAGATTTTATGCAATGTTCTTATATTGAACAACACTGAATGCGAGTTTTCGTTAAAAGATCACGAAATAATGCTCTTGCTCTAGCTCTAGCTCTATGTTCGTTTGATGTAAGCATTTACATACCTACTATAGAATCAAATTAAGGTATCTGCGCATAATCGAATATTGAATGAATACATATTTTGTTTTTCTAAGCCTTCATTTGAAGTAAAACTCGTAAATTGCATTATTTACATCGTACTTTGTGCCTACATACAAAGCGTATATAAATATCTATGCCATAAAGAAAACAAGACGATCTTCTTTTCATTGGCAATCAAGATAACATATATTTTCTTCGGGCAGTTAGTTAATACCGAAATGAGTTTTATTTATCCGTATCTAAGGATATACCATTACACACAATGTAGTCTCTGACTCTCTCTCAGACTATTCACGCCGTAATTCCGCTCATCTTAGCCGACCCCTCAGGACGCGAGTCGATAAAGTTATTGCATTCACGTCACTCATTTTTCAAAGGCGGCGAACGGAATCATAAATCTGTTGTAGCTACGTGACCACATCTCGCCACAATTACACGAACCACCCACCGCTAGCTCATAACATTTACATAATTAAACGCCTCAGTGCAATCACGCTGACGTCTTAATTTCGCGAGCGCCGCCGGCGAAATAATTTCCCAAATTGAGTCGGTACGAAAACTTCAAATAAATCGGAGCAACGGCCCGCCCTCCTATCCCGGTGCCTTAATAACGTGGCATTAAGAGCGTTCGCGATAGAATTCGCCACCCAAGACGTTTGTAATACGACGTAATGAAGCTGGAATATTAAAAATGGAGTCGAACCGCTTATTATGTTCTCACCTCAGCGGGCGATTCGTGAAATACGGCGGGTTAATGTGGGCCCGCAGCCGACCCGACTATCAATAGTTTCAATAAAGCCACTTTCTATAACACTTTAGCCGGGCCTCGATGGGGCTAATGATTACGTTGTATTGATTTATTATAAGGTAATTTCGAGCTTCGATTGTATCTCATGTTTTATTTGCATATTTTGTGTAGACATAATATTATATGGATTATTAGCTTCATTTTTTATAGATTATGATTTTAATCATTGACACTTTTTATATTATTTTTAAATTATACCTTTAGTACACTACCTACTTACTTTAATGAAAAATCATAAAACACAAGCACAACCAAAAAGGCACTGCGTCCGAGTTTTCTTTCAATCTTTGTTCTCGCTATTAACATCATTGTAATGAGTAATGTATGAATATTAAGGTACATAATATGAAGCAGTATTAAAAATACATAAGTACATGTCATCAGCTACTTTAATTGAGCCGTTCAAGAATATAAAGTGTTTATGTAGTGTCGATGGACGCACACATTACACCATCATTTCCGACGCTGAGTAAATATGATGTCATTAAGAACTGGTTCAGAAATGGTAGCAAAAACTAGACAAATAATGATACAGTATGTTTTAACCTATCATTATATACAATAGCCCAATTAAAAATGCCCCGTAGTATGTAATTTTGTTTGACGCGCCTTATAAATATCGCGGAGGTGACTTTGTCTCAAGGTTGTTTTGGGATTTAAGTACAAGTTTAGATATTATATAATTACGAAAATTGCTAAAATAAAACAACGCTACTTCGTTGTAATAATGAGTTTTACATACGAGCTTACGGCAATTGTCGCATAATTGTTTCTTACGGATAAGAAATTTTTTTTATTTAACAAGAACGTCGAAAATGTAACTTTAATTGCTTTGTTTTGAAAGGTATTTTGTTTTTTTATTGGAAACTAGCGGTCCGCCCCGGCTTCGCCCGTGGTACATATTTATGTTTTCTCTACATAAGAACCATCCTCGTACTTCAAGGAATAAAATAAAAAAAGAATTATCGAAATCGGTTCAGCCGTTCTCGAGTTATGCGCTTACCAACACGTCATTTTGCAATTCATTTTTATATACAGGGTGTCCCACTATTGGTATACTAAGCGCCAAGGGACTTGTAGTTTTGCATACACTGATCACGTAAAAAATACTTACAACAACAAAATTACATCAAAAAATTTTTGCCAAATTTTTCCTGAAAATCCACATTTTCTTCTCTAGCTTCGCGCAGCCGGCATATACCACTTCTCTAACGTGAGCATTTTGTCTATGAAAACATAATCTTAAACGATAGGTCACGTGCTGGTAGCAAACATGGGTGGGTTGCTTGTTATGGGTGTACACATAGAGTTTTAAGAATTCATCTATTTGAAAAAAAAACTGCGTCTGGAATTTTATAAGTATTTTTTACGTACTCAGCGTATGCAAAACTATAAACTCCTTTGAGCTTAGTATACCAACAGTGGGACACCCTGTATAAGAAGATTAATAAGGCAGAAAATTTGGACGATGCAGTATTGCTCTTTTTTTTATTTTGAAAGCTATTTTCACATAAATATTTGACAGTTGTTTAACGTCTCTTGTTTTCAGAGATGCATGTTTAAGCTCATTCTTGAAAAATGACAATGAATTAGTATGTTTTTGGATATTATGTTGTATTCTTTACTGAAGGCATAGTAATGTAATACAAATTTTTACTCTCTTCGATTCGTTCAAATCTACTACATAAACAGCATAATGTCATCCATGCTGCGTACTTACCCATTAATCTACAGGAAATAAATACTTGTCTTTAGCAATATCTCAGCTATCGTGAATGTTTGCGTAATCTCTTGAGCGATTAGCACTGAATAATGCTAATAGGTTTGAGATGACCGAAGCTAATGCGACGGACAAATGAATTACTAAACCATCGGAATGTCCTAGAGTCGAAGCTAGTCATTTCATAAAGCCGGCTACTCACGTATCTGCAGCTGGGGCAACATTGGAATTGTACCCTTAATTGGCTCCTTAATTGTGATGTGTATAGGCAAGCAGGGACAATTTCGAGAACAGCTGAAATTGCTCCAACCGCCGTGAAACCGAGATTGTTCCAATATTGCCACTGCGGCAGGTCGGTGAGTAGCCGGCTTTACTCAACTGCATTTAGAATACTCGTGATATCTCTTCAATGAGGCATTTCGATGGATACCTATATCTAATTAATAAATACCACTTTCCATTTGGTTCATAAATTTTGTTGAACTAGTAATAAATCGGTAAAGTCGCTTATTGGATGATGCTAATTTGTAACTACGCAGTTGATTTGTAATTGAATTGAAGAGGTTCCGAGTGACCTGAATGAAGTCTTAGAATTTCAGATGATAGATTATGGAAAATCCTTGATACGCTTTTAGTGTGTATCTGTAATGTCTCATAAATGTAGGTAGATAGTCCATTGAATAAAAAGTTCTAGAGTGCGTGAGTGAGTAACGTAAGATGTTTCTTCGGAAACATGTCAAGAGTCCCTAGGTAATAAACATACTAAAACCCCGGGACACTAGGAGGAGCCCCGGAGTGGGGGGAGGGGGAAAATGAGTCCATTTTTTCATTTTTCGCTTAAATCTCAAAAACGGTACATGTTAGAGAAAAACTTTCAAGGAAAAGTTGAAAGGCCATAAAATTATCTACAAGTTGTACCTCAATCATTTTTTCCTATATCCTACCGTTTCTGAGTTATACGCAGTAAAAAATGATTTTGGCTCAAATAATTTCCCCATACTACACATCAATCGATCAATAAATATTTATTTCTTCCAAAAAACTCAAATGTGCAACTTGTGACCGGTACTGATAGATTGCTCTTAATTAGGTCTATAATTGGTAAAATAAACACATTCCTCCATGGAAGCCTTTAGGAGGAATCGATTGTCAAAATGTTATATTAGGGCAGTTTGAGTTACTGAACTTGATCTTTTTATTTTTTTCTTCCAAAAAAACTCAAAAGTGCATCTTGTGACCGGTTCAGATAGATTGCTCATAATTAGGTCTATCATTGATAAAAATACCAGATTCCACCGCGGAGGCGTTTACGGGTAATTGAATTTTATTAGGGTAGTTACGATACTTGAACTTTTTATTTTTTTTCTTCCAAAAACTCAAAAGTGCAACTTGTGACCGGTACTAATAGATTGCTCTTAATTAGGTCTATAATTGGTAAAATAAACACATTCCTCCATGGAAGCCTTTAGGAGGAATCGATTGTCAAAATATAACATTAGGGTAGTTTGAGTTACTGAACTTGATCTTTTTATTTTTTTCTTCCAAAAAACTCAAATGTGCAACTTGTGACCGGTACTGATAGATTGCTCTTAATTAGGTCTATAAATGGTAAAATAAACACATTCCTCCATGGAAGTCTTTAGGAGGAATAGATTGTCAAAATATTATATTAGGGCAGTTTGAGTTACTGAACTTGATCTTTTTATTTTTTTCTTTCAAAAAACTCAAAAGTGCAACTTGTGACCGGTACAGATAGATTGCTCATAATTAGGTCTATCATTGATAAAAATACTAGATTCCACCACGGAGGCGTTTACGGGGAATTGAATTTTATTAGGGTAGTTACGATACTTGAACTTTTTATTTTTTTTCTTCCAAAAAACTCAAAAGTGCAACTTGTAACCGGTACCGATAGATTGCTCATAATTAGGTCTATCATTGATAAAAAAACCAGATTCCACCATGGAGGCGTTTAGGAGGTATTGAATTTTATTAGGGTAGTTACGATCACTTGAACTTTTTAACTAACTGCCCTAATAAAATTCAATTCCCCGTAAACGCCTCCATGGTGGAATCTGGTATTTTTATCAATGATAGACCTAATTATGAGCAATCTATCGGTACCGGTCACAAGTTGCACTTTTAAGTTTTTTGGAAGAAAAAAAATAAAAAGTTCAAGTATCGTAACTACCCTAATAAAATTCAATTCCCCGTAAACGCCTCCGTGGTGGAATCTAGTATTTTTATCAATGATAGACCTAATTATGAGCAATCTATCTGTATCGGTCACAAGTTGCACTTTTGAGTTTTTTGAAAGAAAAAAATGAAAAAATCAAGTTCAGTAACTCAAACTGCCCTAATATAATATTTTGACAATCGATTCCTCCTAAAGGCTTCCATGGAGGAATGTGTTTATTTTACCAATTATAGACCTAATTAAGAGCAATGTATCAGTACCGGTCACAAGTTGCACATTTGAGTTTTTTGGAAGAAAAAAATATTTATTGATCGATTGATGTGTAGTATGGGGAAATTATTTGAGCCAAAATCATTTTTTACTGCGTATAACTCAGAAACGGTAGGATATAGGAAAAAATGATTGAGGTACAACTTGTAGATAATTTTATGGCCTTTCAACTTTTCCTTGAAAGTTTTTCTCTAACATGTACCGTTTTTGAGATTTAAGCGAAAAATGAAAAAATGGACTCATTTTCCCCCTCCCCCCACTCCGGGGCTCCTCCTACTGTCCCGGGGTTTTAGTATGTTTATTACCTAGGGACTCTTGACATGTTTCCGAAGAAACATCTTACGTTACTAACTCACGCACTCTAGACCCCCCTTGGAGGGACTCATTCAATGGACTAAGAGGTTACTTTTTGTTTTGAGTATTTGTTCGTATCTTTTTCTTAAGATATAATATAGAGTAACTTGTATACATGTGTGTGTATATGTAGGCAAACTAAGTCTGTCTCTCTAGAATAGAGATTCTTCAGTAGGTAGGTACCTCTTTCCGAAAATTAATGAACCCAAAAATATATTTTATACATCCAAAATCGAACATATATTCCCATCGAGTTCTAATTTAATAAAAGATTTCAAATCTCATTTACACCGTGTTGTCGATCACGTAACGCCGTATGCGTGCATAAGCCAGCCGATAATAGAATTAAATCGTTTTGTGTAGTGTATGGCCTTATAATACGTACCTACTACATATATAATATTGATTTATAGTACCAACTAAAATTGTATTGTATTCGTTCATGCCTTGAGTTGTTTATTTAAAAACAAGCTGAGACACCTTCGATCTGTAGGGTAGCGAGTAAATATGTGAAACAGGTGAATATCAATTATCTAAGGTTCTAGAAGGAAACAGTGTCTGTAATTATTTCGTGGTGCGTGGAGCGTGTTGCAGAATTATATTTGCGGAATTATAAGGGCAATAGTCTACGAGATTTGGAAGATAATCTCGAGATAATGCGAGTTACGAAGCCCCATAAGCTTAATTTCATTGCCAATTTGGTGTTATTAGTTACTCATAAAATGGGCTACATGTTCATATTGAGGTTATTTTCAATATCATAATATAGTCAAGGGCAATTAAAATCAAATCCATAATCTAATACACGCATAACAAAATATTAACTCTTCGAATAGATTTTTGTAATATAATTATCACTTCGGTTCTCTAATGTGATACCTAATTTTGTGTGGGTTGAGATGTATCTTTTGTTAGTCGGCTGAAGAAAAGTGACCGTTGTTACACCGAAACAAACTTTGAAACACCAATTATTAAATAATATACCGATTAGGCGTTAAAATATGGATTTATGTTATGATTGTATTATAATTACAATATTTTTACATGAACTCTTTTAGTGTTATTCCAACTTAGTGCAACTAAGTATGCATTTTTATTTAATATTTCAAAGATCGGGATTCGTAATAGTGCAGTTGTCAATTCACATTTTTTGGGCTCTCTAATAAAAAAATAAAAGCAGAAGTTCTCCTTATCATCCTTCTATTGTAATGTTCAGATTAACACCAAACTGACTTCCACCAAGTCACCCAACTGTTACACCACGGTGCAATAGAAGCCGACTTTATTTTGACATTAATATAAATATCATCGCAGGTTATTACGGCGAGCGTGTCTAACTGAGATCTCTCTGGGAGGCTGTTAATTATATCCCCACAAAACAAAATATTAGAACGAACAATGGTCAAGTGTGGGGTCCGGACCACCGCCTGCGTTACATATTTGTAGCTAATTCCCGTGATAGGTCATGGTTATGACGTCAGATGTAATTTAAAAAGTTTACGCCTCTAAGGGTATTTTATACTGTAATCACTTCTTCTATGAAGTGTATCTTGATCATGATTGAAATACCAAGTACCTATTGATTGAGTAGTAGGTACGCATTAAGCGCAAGATTTTTCTCACTTTAAGACTGAAAAAATGTCAAGAATTTTAATTGTAAAGGAAAATTATAAGCACTTAATATGTACCTACGTATAAAATTGAAACTGGAAAATTTTTAACAATAAAAGTCATTGTTCAGACTTATAAAAAAACACACGATCACCTTCTCTTTCGTATACATAAAAGCATAATAAAAGTTAACAAATTGAGCATAATCTCAGTAAATAAATTATCATAATGAATAGGCTATATAATATTTCATTCTGTATCCACGGAAATTCATATACTAATCTCCACTTTATGCCATAAACGCAACTTTGTTACTTAATTATCGTTAAACAGGGGCCACAGTGGACGACCATAAAATGTCAAATAAAACCACGTGTTTATATTAATTTATGTAATAAACTGCTTTTTTGCATCGCTACTGGATAAGCTAGTCGTATAATTGTTCACATTAATTTTGTTAATTTACGACAAACTGACAGTAAAAATATCTTGAAAATTCAATGGCAATGATATTTAGTTTTCCAATTTTGCATTACAATATTAACGTGTAAAAATAGCTTGTGTAGGTAATATCAGTACCTGCTATATTGTAGATACTTCCTCTATACGTCTCTATACGATTTCTAAAATTCAAAGTTAGTTTATCAAGAAATCAAACAAAATATAAAATAAATCATATTCCAAGTTAACTGTTTATCACCTTCCAATGAATCTATTAGGCGTTATAAACATTATAATTAAAAGATTTCGCAGCTTCGAGACTATTTAGGTGAAATAAAAAATAATAATAGTTGTAGAAGACGTAATAATATAAGAGCCCACGACGGCCAGACTTTCCTTTCTTTCGGAAAGTTGAAAGTTTCTCTGTATATGTCTCCGATACAGATAAGAACGGCTAGCGATTATCAAGTCTGGGTTGTGGTTACTTTGGCAGGAAACAGGTAGTAAGGGTGTATAAAATTGTACCTAACTTTCATTATAGTTTAAAAGCTAAATTTTATATATGTTACTTGGGGACCTATAAAAAGACATTACCTTAAGAGCCAGACAGTTTTCATGGTTCTTACATCTAGCCAGACACATTTAAAAAATAACTAACATATCATCAAATTCACATAATTACCTAAAAGCGTGACAAATATGAAATAACCCACTAAAAACATTATTTAACTATAATTATTAAAAAAATAAAAGTATAATATATAAGTAATAAAGTTATAACTTATCTTTTACTTAGACTTATGTTGATGGAATTTCACGTATCCCGATGACTTTTTTATTGTGTCATCGAGATACGTGAAATTTCATCAACATAAACCCCCGTAAAAGATAAGTAATAACTTTATTACTTATAAATTATACTTTTATTTTTTTAATAATTATAGTTAACTAATGTTTTAGTGGGTTATTTCATATTTGTTACGCTTTTAGGTAGTTATGTGAATTTGATGATATGTTAGTTATTTTTTAAATGTGTCTGGCTAGATGTAAGAACCATGAAAACTGTCTGGCTCTTAAGGTAATGTCTTTTTATAGGTCCCCAAGTAACATATATAAAATTTAGCTTTTAAACTATAATGAAAGT